>NC_018324.1:2845082-2899626 GCF_000234665.1 Leishmania mexicana MHOM/GT/2001/U1103
ACTCGCGCGCTTTCCTTCCCGCGCCCTCCGTGTCTTTTTTTTTTCTTCTTCTTTTTCTATGTTTACGTTCCCTGCCACCGTTGCTGGTTGCTGGCCGTCTCCTGTCGAATGTGCTCACCCATTTTTACTCCTGCTCGTGCTGGGGGGTGTCTCAGTCTCTCCCACTATTTTGCTCATCCCACAAGGTGAGCAGGAAACCCGCATCGTGCCTGGATCGCCGAATCCATCCGCACAGACAACCATGCCCCCCGCAGCGGTATAGAAGCGAGGACGCGCCGGCTTCAGAGTGCCGCGCTGACACCGGCCACCACCGCACCCCGACAGCGCACCACGCAGGGAGAGCGAATCGCCCATGCCGTCACACCCACGACAAACGCCGCCACGCAACGCCCTGCACGCCAGAGCTGACGCGATGGGAAGCAGTTCTCGAGAGGGTACCCTGCGTGTCTCCCGAGCATCGCCATCTCCGATATGCTCAAGGTGCTCCAACAAGCCAGTCTTGAAGGGTGGATACAGTCGCGCAACGCCCTCTCACCCCCCCCCCCTTCAGCGACCCTCGATCACGGGCACCGATCGAGTCTGTCCATGTTCCCCTGCACCGCACACGCCAGCAATGCGACAGGGCTACCGCCACCTGAGTGCGCAAGAGCAGGCCAGCGCATTGGGGAAGACGCACCAACAGACGCCGAGGCGACATCCGGCAGCGCGCCCCACCTCCGTGCCCCACCGAGGTGCAGGTCCACGCCTCTCAAACCGTTCATGGTGGATGAGCTCAGCGATGGCACACCGCGTAGTCCACTGCGGCTGAGCATCTAAAGCCAGAGGGTCGCCACTGGCCGCGTCGCTGCTACGTGGAAAAGAGGAGCACAGTGAGCCCCTCCTGAAACCGCACGAGCCCGACGGCGGCTCCGCGCCCGACCGCTCTGCGACGTTGACCATGACTCTATACGAGCCCCTCGAACGGATGATCTCGCGACGACTGCGCGACCATCTGGCAGGCAAGCCACCCAACCGCAGCGACCTGACTTCCGTCCCCACCGCTCCACCGCAGACCCCCTGGACTTGTGCCTCCACAAAGCGGTGCAGCGCGCTGGCCAGGTACAAAAATCGGAGCGGTGCTTGCGGACCCTACGCTCGCGCCTTCGGCTGTGCAGATCACGGCACTGCGGCAGGTCAATCTGTAGGCCCGTACCGCACTCGCTGGGTCATGGATTTCTTACATGCGGAGGCCCGCAAGGGTCAGGCCTAGGCCCTCTCCTCTTCATCCTTGTGGTGGACTCGCTGGGTGCGGAGCAGTGGAGCGGATGGGGAGTGGGCTTGACCTGCTGCGAGGCCACGTCTCTCATCCGAGGCACAGAAGAACAAGCGTAGGCGCTGTTGCGGAGTCGCTCTCCCTCCTCACGGGCCGCACAACGTCCGAAGAGGGCCTATGGCGGCGTACCTTGGCACAACTTGCGGGCGCTACTGGCCCGTCGCACACACCTCTCATTTTCGGTTGCCTTTGGTCTCTGCACGATGCCGAACGATGAGGAAGTTGACAAGCATGCGAAATCAGTAATGTCAGCGGGACCGACGCCGACTGCATGGATCAACGACCCGATCACGGCTTCTCAGCCGCCAGGCGGGCATCCCCCACCCACCCCCCGAAATCGCGGTGCGCGATGCGGCACGCCACGACGAGAGGTACTCGGCGGCAACCGTCCCACACCAATGAGCAAGGACCCTGAGCTCACGGAGCGACAAGAGTCCATCCTCGCCCAGCTCCATGTGAGTCGCATGGAGTGCGGATGGTGCGCTGGCGGCTCCTCCACTAGCATTGTGGTACCCCCGCCCCCGCCTGCTTCTGCTATGAGAGCGTCCGACCTGGCGCTGCGCCGAAGACGCTACGCGAGATTCGCGGATCGCTCGAGGCTCAGAGCACACCTCATGTTACGCTGCGAGGGCCTCCCCCGTTTGGTGTCTGCGGCTGCCCCCTGCGCCCCCTTCGGAATGGCAGGCTGCGAGCCCTTTGTGCCCAGGCACATGCGGGCAAGCTGTCCAGACATGCCCCCATGGCATCGACGGAAATGGAATATAATAGCAGCAACCCCCCGCCCCCAGCCAACAACGCCGTCCTGACGCCGTGCCCAGGGTGCAAGAGTGCGAGCGCTGTGCGCACGCGTTGCCAGGTGCAGCTGGCATGGCGTATGGCATCCGAGCAGTGCAGCGCGAGGCTGGCAGCGCACGAGTGACGGACGAGAAAGGTGCGGAGAGACTCAATGCCGACCAGCCCCACAGTGCATGCGCGCGAAGCATGCGGCATCCTCTCCATGTGACTGGGTGGGCTGATGAGGCGCAGATGCCGGAGGCATGACGCCAGCACCGCGAGTTGCGCCATCGAGTCCTCCCCCGGCCCACATGTGTGGCGAGTGCCCGCATCATATTATGCAATGCCGCGGCTTGCAGCGACTCGGGAAGAGGCACGGCGTGCCGGCCGGGTGCAGGGCCTCAGCGAGGGCCCTGGCCTGAGGCTGGCCAACTTCGTCCCCGACCTCATCGAGCATGCGCCTAGACCCATCCCCTACCACCCGCGCGGCAGGCGCCACCGCCACCGCCCTCCAGCAGGACCCTGGACGCGGCCCGCACAGGTCCGGGCATGCCGTCCACGCAAGGCCGCCTGGCGCCGGTCGTGCAGCACGTACCTGACGAGGGGCCGAGGGGGGAGAGGGCGAGCCCGCGCGACGCACGGCCCCGATCCGACGGCAGGACGGTTCGTTCTGGCGGGCCGGGGATGGAGCCGTGGTGCAACAGGCCCAGGTGAGCGGTGGTTGCCTGCATCTGTCGGCTGACGTGTACGTGGTGGAACGGACGCGTGGGAAGATATAGTGAAAGGCAGGAGCGCTGCACTGCGTCATTGTATCTCCCCGTATGCCTGAGCGACAGTGTGCCGCTCTGCTCACCTTTCCTTCCGCCTATGTGCATCCCTCGCTTTCCCTGTACTGAAGCGGGCCGTGAGACCGGCGCATCAGCGCTCACTCCGTCACTCGCGAAGCCCGCTGCGTCTCCGCCTGCAGAAGGTGTACGCAGCAATACAAGAGCAAAACACGAAAATTGATGGCGCGGGATGCGGCATTTGTGCGCCTGTGTCCTTCGCTGCATTGGGGGGTTGTTTTGATGCGTGTCAGCGCTCCCTTGCTGTTCTTTTTTTTAGCATTCCCCGGTACAAGGCTGACGTGAATGGGTTGTTGGGGGGGGGCACAGGAAAGCGTGCACACATGAGAGCACCGGAGGAAGAGGGGAAAGGGAACAAAGGCCCGCGTCATCTTGGCGATGCGGTCATGCAGCAGAACTAGGCTGTCGTTTTTTCCGGCTGCTCGTCTCTTTACCTCGCTCCGTCATCTTTCCGCTGGCTCCTTGGCCGCCACGGGCTCGTGCCCTCATGCGCCTCACACCGCTGCAGCTGCCTCTTCTGCAGGTTACCTTGATGGGCCTCCGAGGCCAGCCGTGTTTCTCTTCGCTCCACCGTCGATGCCTCTCACGTGACTGCCCTCCGCGCGACTTCTTAGCCCGTCATCTCTGTGCCGGTCCTTCTCCTCATCACCACTGCGCAGCCCGCCCTTCGCATCCGCATTAGAGTACATACGTCCACACACACACGCACATACGCTGCTGCACAACAGCCTCGGCCGAGCCCTCCCCCCCCTCTCCCACCGCTTGACAGCAAGCGAGTGAACCGTTTGCACTCACGACAAGCCAGTACATGCACAAACACCGGACATGCTTGGCACCCTTCTTCACGTGCTACTGTTTGTTGCCGGGCTTATTGGTCTCTTGGCGATCAAGAAGCAGCGCCTTCGACACATACCAACCCGTCGCACGCACATCCCCCGGCGCCATGCTGAGGGCACGCTGTGGCTGCAACGCTTCGTGAATGCGGTACTGGACATGTTGCACGCCGCGTTGGCTGAGCAGCAGGCAAGAGAGACTGCAGAGGTGGTCGCTGCACGGGGCGGCGCAAGTGTCTCATCCCCTCCTCCAGAGCAGCTGCCCGGCGCGCCCGGAGAAAGCAATGCTTCAACGAAATTCGCTGCGCCCGCGAGCGTTGACGGCACTGTGTGCGACGGCGATGCTGACAGCGTAAGCAGCGCCGAAGTGTTGTCCGAGTTGCCGTTCCTCAACGCCCTAAAGGCGCAGCTAGAGGAGCAGATTAGCGCGCTGCTAGAAGACAAGGGGATCGCCTCCTTTGCCGACTTTCGCATCAAAGACTGGGGCGGCAAACCTCCTGTGATCAAGGCGTTGTACCTCTCCCACGGCGGGGGCGGGGGCAGCAGCAAACCCGCTGCGGGCGTCACGGGAGCGTCCGCGTCTTCCTCTGCCGTGCCTGCTGCACCTTTGGCTGGTGGTCTTGGGAGCATGGCCTCCTTGGACAGCATGGGTCCTAGCGGCGTTGCGACGGTGGCACAGCAGCGCGCTGCTGCAGGGATGTCGCTGGGCAATCCGAGTGGATTAGGGAAGCAGACACAGCAGCAGCAGTCACAGAATCCTCAGATGCAATCGCCCGTGTCGGGTGGGTCGTTCTCGTATACGAATCTGATGCAGCCCCTCGCCGCCTCAACGGTGAACGCAGAGCGGCAAAGCGACGTCAGCGGGGACGCACTGAACGCAGCTGCCCGCTCGGCGATGGACCCGTCGATGCTGACTAGCCTCCGGTACCGAAGCTCAGGCGATGAGTCCGGCACCGCGGCAGGTGCAGGGGCAGCTGGCCGTGAGCGGAGTGTGAAGGGCTCTATGGCACACTCTGCTCGCCTCAGCGGCAGCAGTGGGGCGCACGGAGGGGCTGACCTGAGCTCGCCAGCAGCAGGGCCTTCCTCGACTGTTGCCACGGCAGGAGTGACGGCCGCACATACTTGCGGCGCGAGGCACACCACGGACACAACGCGCTCGCTCTCCGTCCTGGATGCTGAAGTCGAGGTGGAGTACAGCGGCAACTTCAGGGTGTCTCTCAACGCCGACCTCCCCATCGCGCGCGGGCGCTATCTGCAGGTGTACGTGTCGCTCAGCGATGTGCGCATGCTCGCTGCGCACGTGCGGCTGCGCCTCTCCCTAGAGTACGAGCCAGCCACGGTAGAGTCGCCCCAACCGCAGCCCTATCTGAGCGGCACGCTCTGGCTTCTTTCGGACCCGATGTTCGACGCCGCCTTCCATTCCACTCTCACACAGTACCGTATCCACGACTTCTTCATGGTCCCAATGCTCGTGAAGTTCTTTCTGCTCCGCTTTCTCCGCACAAAGTTTCGACCCTCTTCACAGGCGGTGACTTCCTCCCGGTCTCCTGGGAGCCATCGTCGTCGCGCTGGTGCCGGCGCCAGCGGTAACATCGGCGCCGCCAGCGGTGGCGCTGCCTCGGGAACCGGCGGCAAGCAGAGCGCCAGCGGTTCCACAGGTATGCCGGACGACGTCGACGAGGATGCGCAGCATGGCGCGTCCGATGCGTCGGGGCTTTCATTCCGAGTGCAGCTCCCCGCTGACGTGGTGGATGGAGGGGAGCATTGGTGGTCGTCGGTTGCGCGTGGCTCGATGAGTGAGCAGCCCGTGCCCTTCACCAACGCCTACTTTGTGCGTTGAGCTAGGACCACGAGTGGTCTGGTACCAACAAAGAAAGTACGGAAGCAATACTGCATGGGCACCGTCGACTCATAGCCAGCGTACGTGCGCTTGGCTGTCTTGCATCGCGTCCGAAGGCGAAAGTGAAACAGGCGAGGATGGGCCGAATCGAGTGAAGAGTTAGACGGAGCTGCAAGCACGGTGAAGAGGGTGTGCAACGGCGTGTCGCCTCCCTACGTGTTTCGTCTCTTCTTGTGGTCCCTTCTGCGCTTTCCCAGGAGAGCGATGAGAGAGGGAGGGAGGGCAGACGCATTTTGCTTCTCTCTCTGTGTGTGTGCATGCGGTGGTGGCCTTCCAGCTCTAGCCGTCTCTGCGGCTCTCCCTCCCTCCCTCTCTCTCATTCCTCATGCCTTTGTGTGTGTGTGTGTATCGTTGCTTGTCGATGGCTACGCCACATCACTACCGCCACCGCCGCCATCTCTGCCCTCTTCTTTTTCCGCCATCGTATCCCTCTCTTGTTCGTGCCGTTGTTGTTGTTCATTACCGCGCACAGACGTGTGGTTATGAAAGCGCCGCCACCCCGTTCGTTGCGGTGAAGGGCAGCCAAGCAAAGAGCGCCTCACACCCACGCGCACGCGCACACATGCACTCTTCGGTGGCAGCGCCCCATCCGTTCCTTTGCCTTTCCCCATCTGTTTTTTTTGTTGTTGTTGTTCTCTCGTTCTCTCAGCACAACGCAGGTCGGCTTGTGCGGCGCGTGCGACAGGGAGACGCATCCCCTGTGTCCTCTGTGCCTTCCACTCACCGCAGAAAGACGCGCAGGTACGAAAACACGCGTACGCTCGACGCGTGCTGGGCGAGGCGCCGCCAGTTACTCTATCGTCGCACACACACACACACACACATACGAGAGAGAAGGAGGAGTGCGGCTGATTGCCTTGGCTGAGGCTCACTTCGAAGGAGTGTTCGTCTGTGTGTTCGAGGTGTGCCGGTACCTCGCTGTGCGAAGCAGTCACACGAACTTCCGAGATGCAGACAGGCAGGCGAAAGTTCATTGCGGAGAGCATCGCAAAGTACAGGGCGTCCCGGGTGACGTCAAATGACAAGGAGGTTGTCGCTGACCTCCTATTGCGCATGGTCGACCTGTGCTCCCGGTGCGTCAACAAGGTGGAGCTGCAGCTTTTCGGCTCGCTCGCCACGGGATTCTGCACCACCGATGCCGACGCCGATCTGTCCCTTACATTCCGTAACTTTTCGCCGTGGCTGAGCGGGATAGAGGTGGTGGATGCGCAAAACCTCAAGCGGCTCGCGCGCGTGGGGCGCGAGGCTGTGGAAATGGGGATGGAAAACGTTCGCCTCGTCCACGCCTCCATCCCTGTGCTACAGTTCCAGGACGCAGTCAGTGGGATTCGGTGTGACCTCACGATCGGCAACCTCGGTGGGGTGGCAAACTCCAAGATACTCGCGGAGATTCACCACGTGCTTCCTGACTTTTACGGCGCCTACGTGTACCTCGTCAAGGAATGGGCGAAGAGGTGCGAGGTGGTGGCGCCGGACAAGGCCATGTTCAACAGCTTCACCATGACGACCATGTCCTTGATGGTGCTACAGGAACTTGGGTTGCTGCCCATCTTTGTGCCGACTGGCTCGTACGGCGAGCTCACTTTGCCCGATGTCCGAAGGGCGCTCGACATCTTCCAGCTGCCGCCCGTATATGAGGGAATCGGGCAGGACGATGAGCGCCTCGGTGAAGCTGTCTACTTTTGTCTTTTACGTTTTGCAGAGTACTACTCCAAGTTCGACTTTAGGAACGGCACTGTGAGCCTCATGTGTCCGCGCCGACATCGCTCTCTCTACGCCCAGATTGTGAAGCAGCACATGGAACTTCTCGGCGAGCGGAAGCGGAAAGAGTGGAGCGCCTACCTGCTCGGCGACCACGGCGACCGCGCTGCGTCCACCTCTTCTAGTCGCTTTCCCGAGAAGTCCTTCGAGGAGTCGATGCGCCGCGAGGCTCTTCAGCGGCAGGCGAACACGGCCTTCGTTGTGGAGGACTTCGTTAACTATGTTAACTGTGGTCGACGTGTGCCACCTGGACGGAGTTCAAAAGTTCACCTGGAGTTCAAGCGCCTCTACGACCATCTGCGCGACGAGGCGAACCTCTCCTTGAGCGACGTGTTTCACGAGACACACACGGTTCAGCTCACCAACAAGTCGAATCAGCCAGACTCGCGCGTGGAGACCTTTGAGGCGAAGTAACAGTCGAGGAAGGCTGGAACAGGAATGGCAGTGGTGCTAGCCACTGCACATCAATGATGGATGTCGCGGTTTGCTCATGCCTGTCGGACTCTTTGAGGAGGAGCCGTCCGGGAGAAAAAACAAATGTGGTTTGCTTTGCCCCGCGCATACGGGCAGTCGTGTCTGTGTGCGTGTGTGTGTCTGTGCATGTCTTGAGGGGGTGGGTTGGTAAACTTGACACGGAAGGCATTCATGCCTGAGTTTGCCTGCGAGCTGGGGTCACCTACTCACATGCGCGCCGCTGGTGAATCAATCAAGGTGTGGAACGTCATCTCAGAGTGCTTTGCATGGGCGGCGTTATGACGGTATGCTCGCTCCACCTTCCCCGACCGGCGCTCTCAGTGTGCTCGTCGTGGTCTTTGTCTCAAAGCCATGTTGCTCTCGGCTGTACAGACCCAGTGATGCTGTGACCCCCTTGGCCAGCGTCATCAGTTTTCGATTTCGAAGCCTCCTTCTCCGCAAGTACATGCCAAGCCTTCTGTTTCCATCGATCGCTCTCGGTCTCGCTCTCCTCGATGCACTGCCCCCTCTCTCCCTCTTCCATCCTCTCCTCCACCCGTTCCTTGGGCACGTGCCCGTGCGTCTGTGTCCACACTGAAGCGACGGACGATAACGTCATCAAGACAGTTTTGTTGCTTTCATTCGTTGTTGCGCCCGGACTTGTGCGCGTGGGGAAAAGGTGGGACGACGACGCCAACCTAAAACACAGCAGCCCAAGAAAACTGCATAGGCTCCCTCCCCACGAACGCCTCGCTGGAGGTGGTGACTGAGGCGTCAGTACGCATTCGCGCGTCTCTCGGCGCTGACTTACTAACGGCACACGCACCAGGACACTCACAGACCCCTACGCGAGCTCGCATCAACGGCAGTCGCCTTTACCATTCCTTGCTTATCGTAGCCGACCGGCTTTTCTTTCGCCACCCCTTCTCGTTTTGTTTTTGTTTTTGGTCTTGAGGCGCCGCATCGCCTGCGCCGCTCTCGACTGCCTCACCGAAGGGCTAAGCTCATGTCCTATGGCAACAGTAGCGAAACAGCTCCTATGTCGTCTTTGGCTTCTCCGTTGCCCTCCTCTCACGCGCATGCGACGGACACTGACTCAACAGCGACTGCACGTCGACGAAAAGGCGATGCGGCTGATGGGCCATTGGTGGTGAGTGGCGGTGGCGCCACGCGCCAGTCGATGACGCCGTATGAGCCGGCTGCGTCTCTGGCCTCCGCCTCGTCTGACCCAAAACCCTTTCTTTGGCAGCGCCGCCTGCCCTCCATCCTTCTTGACTGCTGGGAGTTCCGCAAGCTGGCCGCGGAGGGGTCGGTTCTCGCGAACGCCATGGTCTCGTATGACGTCGACGGCGACGGACTCGAGGAGGTGATTGTGGGCACAACGGAGGGCCTGTTGTGCGTCGTAAAGCCAGACCACCGCGAACCGCTCTTCCTGCGCGTGCTGGCGGCGACCATCTCCGTAGTGCTGTACACACCCATTCAGAGCCGCCTCGTCCTCGTCACCCTTGAAGGGCAGTGCGAGGTCATTGACCACTTCCTGAAGCCGACCCAGCAACAGCAGGCAGGCAGTGAGCCCGCCAACATGAACGCGACCTCGTCCACGGAGGGTGGTGATGGTCGCGCTGCAAGCGTGGGGGGGCCGCTGTATCAGCGAACCGACAGCACCAGCTCACTGCCGCGCGCTTCACCGCCTCTTAACGGCGGTGCTAGGACAGCCGGAGGTGCTCGCGCCGGCGGAGGAGGCACCACCACCACTCCGCGCCCCGCAGGTAGGTCCTGGAGTCCTGAAGGCGCCATGCCCACCTGCGTCTTTCATGTGCCGTCCAACTGCCTCTGCGCAGACCTCTCACCGGACAGAGACGCCGACCTTGTCTTTCTCGGCTCTTACGATCGACGCTTCTACGTGTACTCCATCACCAATGGCTCGTGTCTGGTCTCCCTGTTTGTGCACGACCCCATTACCTCAGTGAAGGCGTTCGCGATTCCGACGTCCGCTGCAGACGCGCACCCGACCACCACCTTGTCGTCCTACACCTCCTGCGACAAGCGAGCCTCTAATCGGGCAAGCAGATGCGGGAGCACAACGGGGTCGCAGAGAACACGCGCTAGCAGCAGCCCCGGCACCGGTGCCTCGATACTGGTCGACTTCCCGCACGAAATGGAAACGACGCCAGAGAAGCTGGAAAAGGCCTCTGCGTTATCCTATATTGCGCTCGTGTTTATTTCTACCCCGACGCACCTCATCCTCCTCCCTGCCGGGCCGGGCGATATCCAGCGATGGCGCAAGCTGCAGCCCAAGTCAGCGCACCTGCCCTTGACAGTGCAGCTCCGTAGCGACGATCAACCACTAACGCTGCATCAATCACAGCATTCAAAGCTGCACCAAGCACAACACAAGCACCCTCGTCGACGCTCCTCGTTGAGCAGTGGCAGGGGAACAGCAAGCACGGGCGCGGCTTTGGCGACGTCGGCCACTGTGCGTCTTCGCAGTGGCGGCAGCCACCCGTTTGAGGGCAAGAGTGGCGTCCCGCCTCATACGACGCGCGCGGCGTCGGCTAGCTCGCCCGGTCTCCGGCAGCCTCTGTCAATGTCTGCGGACACCGGTTTCGGAGGCGTTCTGGCGGGTAGTGCCCCGGGAGGGAAAGCCTCCAGTCGCCCAGGGCGACTTGATGCCGTCACGACAGATCGCCGGTGCGACAGCGCTGCTGTGCTGACGGGAGGAGCGCATCACACTTCAGCTGTCTCAGTGCCAGCCACGATGACAGCCGCAGCAGTACCAGCCGGTGCGGCTACCGGTTTGCCACTGAGCAGCAGTCAGCTGCGCCGCCTCACTCGCAGGCACGCCATCCAAGGAGCGGAGATGGGTCGGCCAGTTCTCGTAAAGCCTCTGTGGGCACTGCACATTGGGCGTCATGCACTCGACGTGCCCCTGCTTCAGACATTGGTGAGTTCCGACGGCCACGTAAGCAACCGCTTTGTGTCAGCTACAGCCGCAGCAGGGTCACCGCCGCCTTCGGTTGCCGGTGCCATCGCGCAGGAGGCTGCTCCAGGCACCGCTACCGGCAACCCATCCGCGCGTCAACCTTACGGAGGCGGACGATCCTCCATCATGTCCATACAGGACTCTGTGGGTGGTACGACAACGAGCCAGCGCGCCGAGAACTCATCGGTTTTCTACCTCAGCTTGTCATCGTCCACATCAACGCTACAAGGGGGCACCGCTGTCAGCAACAAGTCCTGCAACAGCGTTGTCCAGCGCAGAGGCACAGTGGCCGGGTCGGCTGAACTTTGGCATCGCAGCGTCAATGGCCAGAGCTGTGACGGTGGTGAGGACACAGAGGCCTCCAACGCAACCCCAACACTCTCTTCCATGAGTGTGGCAACCGCGCAGAACATTCAGCGGTCGAGTTTGCGCACTCCAACGCATTCCCTCCCACAGCGACTGCGGCAGTGTAGCCCAAACGACAGCAGTGATGACGACGGACCGGCAGTGGGTGGCCGGCGCTGCAGCAGCGGCGACGATGAAGACGCCGGGCTACTGAGCGACGACGGAACTCTCAGCTATGTGGGAGGCGCCGCCCCGGTGATGGGCGCGGGCGACATGGCGGAAAGGGCGCGTAAAGAGAACGACAATGGCGACGGGGACTACGGAACGGCGACCGATGAAGACTTCGGGCTCGACAGGTCAGGCGCCAGTACCGCGCGAAGCTACAGCAGCGGCAGTGATGGTAGTGGCCACAGCTCAAGCGGCGAAGCTGACGAGGGCATTGCGAATGGTGGGCGTCGAGCACTGACTAGCAGTTCGATGCGTCACGCGCGACATCATCACCACCACGGCACAGACACTGCCGAGCCGGCGTTGTTGGCGCGCAGTCTGTCCCACAGGCGAGCGGAGAGCGCGCCGAAGATACTGCTGCGCCGCACTAGAATCGCAGACGGTGCCAACAACGGAAGCGGCAACGCCGGCGGAGTGGGGCTGCTGGAAATCCCTGCCCTAACGAAGGCAGCCGCGCACGTGTCTCTGCTGGACCTCACAGAGCAGAAAAGCGAGCGTCGCGCGCGTCAGCGCCATCGATGGGCGGCCGCGAGAGGACATGGCGAGAGGGGCAGTCGTAGGCCATCGCGTGACCGTCACACACAGATGCCCGTTTCTCGGCAGCAGTACGCACAACAGCACCAGTCGGCACACGGCACGTCTCATCCTCTAGCCGCTGCCGCATCAGCTCCAGTCGGCGCGGAGGTGCGACTTCCCACCTCCGTTGATGTGGCAGTGGGGGCGTCGCAGGTCGCGGTGGCTCTCAGCTGCGAGGACGGCCTCGCGCTGGAGCTGCGCTTTTCGATTGTACGTCTCTCCTCCCTCTCAAAATGCGAGCGGCGTCTGCCATACGGGACAGTTCGGCTGTACAACATGCAAAATCCGCGAGGCTTGCACACCAAGGCAAGCGCGGTCCTTCCCGCGAGCCGCGCTGCCACTAAAGGTCCCAGGTCGGGGGGTGAAGTCCCCGCTCGCGAGAGTGGTGGCGGCTCCACCACGCGTCCCGCCTCATTTTCGACATCGCCGGAGGATGTGCGCTTGCTTCAGCCGCATCGCAGCCACGGCTCAAAACGGCGGCAGCTACAACGAAAGGGTGCATCGCCGGTGACGTACAACATATATTTGCCAACACCAACCACGGGGCAGGTGGGGACAGCAGCGGCGCTGTCGTCACTGTCTCATATCTCCGGCTTATCTTTCACATCCACACATCAACGGCAGGGCAGTCGGAGCGGCCGCCGCGGATGCGGTGACGCAGGCGGTGCTCTGGCAGCGACTGCAGCACTAAGCACCCCTCCGGTCACCAATGTCGCTGGTGCTGCAGGAGCGTCGTCGGTGCAAGACGACACAGCGTGCTCTGTATCAGCCACACTGAACCATCCTCTAGGGGTGTCGGCTGGCGATGCACCCATGCTTGACGCGGACGGCGGAGCCGGCAGAAACAGCCGTGGCGCGTATGTCCAGCACTACGGGGAGGATGCCCTTGTGCTGCGCGCTCAGTGTCTCTGGGCGGCGCGCCTCAGCGATAGCCCTCTCGTGCAACGTTCTCGCGTGTTCAGGGTTCGTGATCACCACCTCGATAACGCGTTTTGCACGGTGTTCGTCGCCGCCAACGGTACCTGTTTTGCCGTTGACGGTGACACCTTGTCCGTCGTGGAGTGCTGCATCAAGGAGGACTGCAGCTCCTTCACGCTGATGGTTGGGCCGCTGTCCACGACGCCAATGCTGCCGGCGAGCGCGACGACGCTGCAGGAGTCACTCACGGACGCGTCCGCTTGGGCCAAAGATGGGGCGGCGAACGGCGTGTCCGCGACCACGATGAGCTTCAATGGTCTCCGCGGCGCAGTGGGGCGCACGATATCCTGTGTTTGTGTCGGCCTTGATGAGCTGTGCGTGTACTCGGTCGGGGAGGCGAATCAGCTGTGGGGGCACCGCGACTGCCCCACTAGTGTGCCTGTTACCTCTGGCCCCAACGAGCCGATCTCGCTTCTCTCACGGTGCTTGCCGGACAAGAGCTGCGCGCGTATGGCGGAGGCTTCCGATGCCCCTACTGGTGAAGCGGGCCAGGAAATGGATATCCATGCGGGGTGCTCTCTAGCCTCCATGGACTCGGAAGAGCAAGCGCTGCTGCGTCAACTCGCCATGCGACTCCGTCAGCATGAGCAATACGTGAGCCCCCCCTCCCACCATGACAGGGGTACGGGTGCTGGCGCTGCCTCTGAAGGGAAGCATGCGATCGAGACCGATAAAGAGGTGCTCATGCGCGTGAAGAAACTGCTGCTCTACGACTACTCGGCGCAAGAGTGGGAGAGGCTGCAGTGGCTTGAGCATACCCTGACGTAAGTCTCTCCGTGCTTGGAGGTCTTCGAAGGTGTGTGTGTGTGTGTACTGCAAGCCGTTTTTGTTGTTGTTGCCTGCGCGGCAAACCTCATGTGTGCGCGTGTGGCGCAATCCACCGCGTGAGCGAAGACAAGCAGCGTCACTGGGAGACAAAAAGAAAAGGAGACAGCCACGGTGTGTGAATGCCGTTATGGTGGTGCTAGTAGCTGCGCCACCACCACCACCACCACCCCCCTCCCCCATCTCCTCCCTCTGTGCAGAAGCCGCTCGTCGAATAACTGAAAGAGTGGGAGAATGGAAAGGGCATCGCTCGTTGACAGCGAAGCGCACCTTTTGCCACGAAGCGCATGAAGGCTGCGGGGTGGGGAGGCAGCGCTGCAGGGATGAATGACCAGCGAGAGATGAATCACAGCGGAAGAGGAAGGTGAGGAGGGGGGCCTCGTGTGTTTTCGCCTTCGATGCCCTCTTCGTCTCTCTGCCCTCCCCCCTCATTGCCTGCCTCATGATAGCGCCTTCGTCGCTCTTTCCCTCCCCCGCCCCCAAATCTCCTTCTCCCTGCGCATCTGCGTTATAATATGCCTTTCCTCTTGCCGTACGTGGCCTCTCCTGCTGCTCTCCTGCTCCGATTTTCCTTCTGCGGTGGCGGCCACTGCGATGGATGTCCCACCTCCCTCCGACACTCACGCAATATGCACATACGCATCCACAGCTGCAGCAGAAGTCCACCCTCACCCCCTTCCTCAACGGGAAAAGAGCTTCCTCGGGGGAGTTACATGTATATATATATATATAAACAGATAGACGCAAGTGCATCCGTACGCCGCATCCAACGCTGGCAGCCTCCTCACCCACGCAAGCACGGTCAGGGAAAGCAACAACGGCACACCACACACACGCCTCTGCAACTCATAGACTTAGAAGCCGCATACACACTCATAGGGCCACTCAGGCGCGCGCGCACCCACCCTTCCCCTGCTCGCAGCCACAAAGGCCTTGTTAGTCCGTTTCTTTCCCGTAAGGTGAAAAGCTGCGCGTGCATTTCAAGTGTGGCACCAAGGCCGCCGGGCTCACCACCACCACCCCCTCCCTTTTGTGACTTGCTGCTGGTACTGCGGTTATCGTGGCGTAGGGCGGCGTTTCTTGGGCGATATTAAATGTTGTTTTTTTCGTGGGGGGTGCTTCCGCCTTTTTGCATCTTCTCTGTTCTCTTCTCATCCGCTCGGCAGTACATGAGCTTCTTCCCCACCATCCCCACCCCCACCACCACTGCAACCAGAGCCGTCTCTCCCGCTCCCATCGTTGCTCATGTACGCTTTGTTATTTTTTCTTCCGCTGCTCCCTGCAGATCCTGTTGCATTGGTTTACTGGTTTTGTTCGCCTTGTGACTTGTGAAGCAGAGCCGCCGTCTCCTCTCTCCTCTCACCGCCCCCCCCCCCCCCACACACACACATACATACACGCACACGCGCATTCTCTCCCTGAACTGGCACCAGAGGCTGGGGCGACATCACACGCGCACAGTGCCTGTGGATGCATTCCGCAGCGTCTGGGCGAAGACGTCTCCATACAGACACTCCAGCACGTGGCCGTACCTGCCGCGAAAACACACAAAACGGGCAACGATAAACCCGCTCGCTGTCGTGCAAATGCTGCGACAAGCATTGGCACCGCTGGATGTAAATAGGGCCTCCATCTCGCACGACCCACTCTCAGCAGCACCGCACAGGACCAGAGGCGGTGGTGGTAGCTGCACGACCAGCGCTGTGGCTGGCATCACGGATGGAGGCGCAGGTGTCTCGCAGCACCTGGAATTTGCCAAGCACGGCCACCACACTCCGAAACGCAACAAGCGTCAGCCCCCGTCGCCATCTCCGTCCAGTAAGGCTTCTGCGCTTGTGCAGACCATTAGGAAACAGCAGGTGGGCCAGGCGAGGGAGATGCATGTGCCCGTCTTGGACGGCATATCGCCCCACACGGATGCCACCCGGGTCTCCACCGAGGAACACGTGGGGCTCAACTGCAGAGCAGCCCACATGCCAGTGCCGCATGACATCATAGCATCTCCTCTTTCGGCCACGTCTGCAACGCCGTCACCTCATTCAGCAAGGGACACCGAGGTCGAAGATATCAATCCTCATCCTAGTGCGACTGCAGCCCCTTGCAAATCAAGCGCGACCGTGATGGTGACCGCGGCGCACCCACCACCCTCTAACAGGCTGAACGCGCCGTCGCGTCGCTCATCAATGGCGCGGCTGCGACAGCAAGTCAAGGCGCAGCTGAAGAACGTAGACGTTGCTGAGCCCACCGATGACACGTCCCTGCCCTCGGCATGTGATTCTGATGCCGTTGCTGCGGTGCTTCAAAACGGAGCAGCACAAGGAGAGGAGATGGAAGAACAGCAACAGCTGCTCTTCCATCAGCCAGCATTACCGAGCACTCTCCTCGCCTTCTCGACGTCGACGGAGGTCGCATCGCTCAAGGGAAGCAGAATGGTCACAGAAGCGCTCGCCACGTCGGCGGTGCCCTCAGTCTGCGCCGCGAAAGTGCTGCCGCACGGCCTGCAGTCCCCCAGCGCCATCACAGACGTCGGTGCAGCACCACTCGACTGCTCAGGGCTGGACACTGAGAAGAGTGAACCCGTGAGCAATGTCAGCCCTGCACGACATCACTATCAGCAGCAGCAGAAGAAGCGCTCTGCCTCGTTGCTCAAACAGCGAACCGACGGAGCTGCTTCGAGTCACATTAGAGGTGTGCTGCAGCCGAATGCCCCTCTTCACGCGCTGCAGTTTGTGTCTTGCACTCCAGCGAACACCGTCGAGTCACCATCACTGTTAAGCCGCAGCGAAGAGCCGCATCACCTGCCCAGCCCGCACCAATGTCACAGCCTCCGCGTCGACAGCGAAGAGAGCGCTGACGCGAACTTTCGACCGGGCAGCAGAGCGAACAGAGAATCTGGCGGCACTGTCGCCCTACGCAGCCGGCCAGCGCGCACTGCAAAGGCAGTTGCCGGTAATCGCCCCTCCACCTCTTCGCCGGTGGTGAGTGACTACGAGCTGCCATCACTGATCGTGTGCCCCTTCGCCTTCACGGGCTGCTGCGCCGATGGCGTCCACAGGAGCGCCGACCTGCACAAAGGCTCCACGCTGCACCATCACCTCATGGCCGTTACAAAGTGTGTGCAGCGGATGCGGGTGCGCCAGCAGGAGCTCGAGCGGCTGGTGCGCGGGCTGCAGCAGCAGGTGCAGACGCAGGCGCTGATGCTTCGTGAGACGAGAGAGATGGAAAGGGCTCGGCAGCGCCCTACTGCGAGCCCCAGCGTTCTGATCAGCTCACGGGGATCGTCGCTGGACAGGCATCTTTGTCCCGCACCCACGCCGGTCGGTGGAACCCACGCGCCAAATGCGCACAAAGGCCGCAAGGCGCTCCCGCGCGACGTGAGCATTCGTGAGCCGCTTGTCACGGAATACGGCATGGGCGACGAAGGCGGTGACGGCGCTGGAAGCGACACTGGTGGCGGCTCGCCCGGTCGACGCGCACAACCACCAAACAGCACTCAAATGCAGCACGGTGGGACCCACAGTGTTCGCAGAGGTGAGGGGGACAGGGAAAGTGCCGGACTGTACGCGCGTCAGGTGCACATGCGCACCTCAGCAGGACAACAACGGTTGGTTATGGTCGACGCTCCATCAAGTACGAGCGTATCACTGACTCCTGTGTGGCGTGGGCCGCGGTCACTGGTGAGTGCTGGGACGGCGGCTGCAGCCCAAAAGACGACCGCTGCAGAGGTGCAGGGGCTCGGCGGCATGATGGGACGTGCAACCGCAATGCAGCAGACTCAGCAAGAGCAACAGCAAGGTAGCGCAAACGGTGGGGAACAAGCACCGAGCTGTACTCCGCAGCAGAATAATCTGTGGAGCGACGGTATCGAGGACCTCTCCAGTGCTTTAAGTGATGGGCTAGGCGATGATGATGGTGTCCAGGGGAAGCGCTGGATGCCAACATTGTCAGCGCTGCGACTCTCCAGTGCAGACAACGGCACCGAAAGCGGCTGCTCACCGGCACGGCACGGCAGGTGTGTTGCGGCGCCCTGCATGCACTACGGTGCCTACCCACAACAGCAGCCCGGCGCGGGGGGCAGTACCGAGGTGAGCGGGATGAGTAACGTACCGCCCTACCAACTTCCAAATGAGTCTGTGAGCCCAATTAGAAGCGCCTCCCTAGACCTCGACGACCACGAGGACGACACTGACGCTGGTGCCATGCGCCAGCAGCTCTGGAACCTGACCTCGACGGAGATCCCAGTTGCTACCGGGGCTGACGAGAGCTGTATCACCGGCCGCACGGGTCAGTCCTCTGTGCGTGCAAAGCGGAAGACAGACCTACAACTATCCCCTGCTGCGTCGCCCCGTTCGGCGCCGTCGCTGGTGAGCGTGACGTACCGGCCGTCCGAGCTCGCCTGTGAGGAGGGCAGGTATGATGAGGACGCCGTGCATTTGACAGGCCCAGTCCCACCGACAGGGGGAAGCGCAAGCGCGGTGGCCGCAGCGAATCGGCAGGTGCACACCGACGACGCATCGAAGCCTCCTCTTGTCGACGGCGTGCGGCGTGCGGCTCCCCTCCAGCGCCCGACGCTAGTGCGCAAGTCGGACGTTGTGCCGCCTCCCCCAACTGCGCGTGATGGCGCTGATCGGGCCAAGACCGCGCTGCCACCTGTAGCGCCGCCTTCCTTGAGCACTCTAGCGGCTGCGTCGGTTGCCACCGCCGCCACCAGCATTCAGAGCAAGTCGGATGTCAAGCGGCCACGGCAGATGACCGCGCCGGAGAGCGGCAGCACGCGTGGGTCGTTCTCCGGCATCAACTTCGACGCACCATCATCAACCCTATCTCTGAGGGCATCACCCCTGGTCGCAGCAGCCAGCAGAGGCCCCAGTGTGAATCGCAGCAGTGGTCACGCCTCATACGACGGCATTTTAGTGGCCACACCTCTGCTGGAGCCAGTGTCCAAGCGAAGCTCGGTTTCGAAGAACCGCCTGTTGCACGCGCACAGCTACCGCATCGACAAGGACGTGACTGGCGATCATAGCGGTGCCTTGGCTGGTAGTGCAGATTACGCACTTGGCGGACCTGGCAGGAGCGGAGGGCGTCGAAGTGGATCGCAGACACGCCGTGACGCAGTCATGCGCCGCCCGTTGCACGCGACAAGTGTTGTCTCCCCGAAGGAGGCCGTCGATCAGGGGGTGGCGGCGCATCACCTGGGCCTCCCCCCAAGGCGGGGATCATAAGCGCGGCAGAATCTCATGGCATGTGGGCAGGGAGGATGTGGTGTGAGTAGCGGATCCATCCGTAGGGAGGTGCTGTAAGGGCGAGGCGGAGGTCCATGTGAGGAGGCACATAAGGGGAAAGCGAAAACAGGGCCTCACTATCGACAAGGCTGCCGAACTGAGATTGTGCCATGCGCGCCCCTAACACCTTCTGCCCTTGCCCTTGTGTGGGTGTGCGTATCAAACGGTGTATCCGACGCGCTTAGTCCGCTGGCTGTTCTTTGTTCACTTTTTTTTCTTCCCTCGCTGTTTCGCCACACGCCCTTCTCCCCCACCCGTCGCCCTCAACACCATCATTGCCTCCCTCTCTCCCTTCTCTTCACTTAGATCCGCTTACGAACATTGTGAGTCCGTAAACGCCCATAGATGCACGCACACTACTACTACCTCTACCCAAATCCACCCCCAGAACATCGGAATATGAGGACATGCCCAAAAGCGGTGCGCCGGCTCTCGGATTATGCGTGAAGGGCGGCGATCACCCTCGAAACAGGAATGCCCCCCCCCCTCGCCCTCCTCCCCCTCGTCTCTTCCGTCTTGCCATTGACGTCTGCGTGTACGTGTGCATAGGTTGCTGCACTCCGAAGGTCTGGTGTGTTGTCGCTTTCCATAACGGCTCTCCCACTTCCCCTCACTTGTTCTCTTTTTCTTCCTTCCACGCCGGCACTCTGCTGCACGAGATCGTATGCGCTTGTATCTCCTCTGTTCGGTAAAATAATGACCATCACTCTTTAATCATCGCACACTCTCGTGCACCGAGCGTCCCTCCACCCCCCCCCCACACACCCACACACTGCCTACCGCCATAACAGCAACGTCTCCCCTTACTCCATGTGTTTCTGCGAGAGCCGCCGCGGAGAGCACGCCTACCCTCACTCACGCACACACGCCTACAGGTGCTGATAGAACCCTGAGCGCTCTCCATCGCTCAAGCTCTGTAACGCACATCTTCTTTCTCTGCCCTCGCATTCTTTTCGCTGTGTGCGTGACAGCGGTCCCCAAAACGCAGGGCCACTGCTCAGCCTGCTCACCTTGTCGTGGCTGCCCCGTGTCCCCCTTGTACGTAGATTGCCCCTCTCCCCTCCCCCTTTTTCTTTAGCTTTCCTATTCTTTGTAGATCCTCCTACGACCCCACAGGTGGCATCGACCTTCCGCCATCGCCACCCTCAGGCGCCTCGCCAAGCCATTCCTCCTACTCCTTTGCTTCCATCCCTCGATCTCTCTCTCAGCGTGTAGCTCTGCGGCGGATTGGCGACTCCGCCTGCTACTCAGGCGCACACCACATCCCAGTCCTGAGGTGCGCAGGGGGAGGCCGGTATACAGATACCGCCCACCGAGGGGAGGGGGGACGCAGACGCGCACACCCCAAACACACTTGCCATCGGTGCATGTACTCGCACGTGCGCGCGCAGGGCAACGTGACATCTCTTCCTTCGCTCCTCCCACCCCCTCCCCCACCGACACACCCCGTCCTCCCCTCATTGTCCACAACGCCGCCCCTGTTAGGAGAGTCTGGCGGATTTGGGCAAGAGGTTAGTCCACAAACACAGATACTCTCTCCGCAGGTGCCCCCCTCCCTTCCTCTTCCCAGTTGCCGTTATCGGTGAATGAAGGGGATGCGCGACTCGTTCGATCACGTCCGCGTGTGCTGTCGCGTAAGACCCCTCAACGCGAGCGAAAAGCGCATCCAAGGCGACTTGTGCATATCTTTTTCTGACCAATGCCCCGATGCCATCGACTGCTATGTCGCTCCTACCGCCGGCAGTGGTGCTGTGAACGGTGGCTGCGCGACCGGTGGTGCGGTGACGGCGAGCAGAGGCGACGGTGTCGGCGACGCCGGTGCTTCGCCAGGGCGGCACTCCTTTACCTTTTCGCATGTCTTTCGGCCAAATGCGAAGCAGGCCGATGTCTACGAACACGTTGCCCGTCCCATCGTAGTGGATGTCCTCTCCGGCTACAACGGCACCATCTTCATGTACGGGCAGACAGGGAGCGGCAAGACGCACACGATGTTCGGAGAAGTGAATGGTGGTGCATGGGCCACGAGCTGCAACTCAGGCAGGCCCTCTGCAGGTGTCACCTTCAACGCAGACACCAACGAGGAGGATGTCAACGAGAAACCGAAGGAGGAGGACAGTCCTGCGCACGCGCGGCTCACCGAAGAGGAGCACGGAGAGGGGGAGTCTGACGCTTACCAGCGTCAGGGAGCGCAAGCGGAAGAGGAAGACGAAGAGCGACGAGAAGAGCAGAAGCAGCAGCAAGCACCTCAGCAAAACTTGCAGGCGGTTGGCATGTCTCCCAGGGCAACGCGCCCGAAGCTCAGCAGCTACCATACCAAGACGGGCCACCCGGCGACTTCAGCGATAGCAACAACAAGAGGCATCGCAGCCACGCCACCTCCGCCCACGTCGACAACATCCTTCTGCCGCACCCGCGCCACCGTCACTCCGCTCGGGGAGCTGAAGCAAATCAACACGCTTCAAAACGCTACCGGCAGTGACGCCTCGGAGCACTGCTATGCAACGGTGAACAAGTCGACAACAATGTGTACCGCCGCCACCGTGTCGGTCTCTTACGCTCCACCGTTGTCGCCAGCGGCTCCAGCATCGCCGTCTTCTGCGTTCTCCCGCAGTGGCCCGCCGCGGTGTACGGTGAGGAGTGCGGCAGGTGTGCGGTCCGCCTTTACCGGCGACGCCGTCAGCGGCGTCATTCCGCGTGCGGTGCACGACATCTTCGACGCCATCGCCCACGCAGACCCGTCCAAGGAGTTCGACGTGCAGATGTTCTTTGTAGAGGTGTACATGGAGCAGATTCGCGACCTCCTTGTCCCCAACCCGTCCGGCGCGATGCCTTCATCGTCGGCTGGTATCGCTCCAACGCTGCCGCTAGGGCCACGCAAGCTACAGTTGCGCGAGGATGTTAGCACCAACTCGTTCTACATCGATGGATGTTGCACCCCGCATGTGTCGTCCGCCAGGGATGTGCTGCACTTGGTGAAGAGTGGTCTCAAGCATCGGGCCACCTCAGCCACGGCGATGAACGAGACGAGCAGTCGCAGCCATTGCCTGCTGAACCTGACGATCAAGAGCGTCGACCGCGCGCAGGGGGTGTCGACCGTAGGAAAGTTGTACTTGGTGGACCTCGCTGGTAGCGAGAAGGTCGGGAAAACCAACGCGACAGGGCTGCGCCTGGAGGAGGCAAAGCTGATCAACAAGTCCCTCTCCACTCTCGGCATGGTTATCATGTCCCTGACAGATCACAACGCCACGCACACGCCGTACCGCGACAGTGTTCTGACGAAGATCTTGAAAGACTCTCTCGGTGGCAACTCGCACACGGCCCTCGTGATCTGCTGCAGCCCATCCCCTTGCCACGCGCAAGAGACGCTGTCGACGCTGCGCTTCGGTGCTCGCGCCAAGGCTATCGAGAACAAGGCCGTCGTGAACCGTGACCTCACCGCGGCGCAGCTGCGGCGCATGTTGGAGACGGCCAAGGAGGAGATCGAGCGGCTGCACGTGAAGGTGCAGCAACTGAGCATGGCGAGTGGAGCAGTGGACAGCTGTAAAGGGACGCCGGACTTCCCCGTCGCTGCATCGCGAAAGCTGTCGAGCGCCGCCACTGCTACAGCGTCTTTAATGACGAGGGAAGCGGACACATCCCGCATCAGTGAACTGCTTGAGGAGCGTGCCACGGAGCAGGCGCGGTTACAGAATCTCCGCGCTGAGGTGGCGCAGCTGCATGACAGCCTCAACAGCGCCCAGGACATCATCAGCGCTCTGCAGGAGGAGCGCGACGGCTACATCGACAAGGTGCAGAGTTTTCAGGAGGAAATAGGCGTCTGGGAGGACGCACACTCCGCGTCCTTGAAGCGCGCGGCAACCCAAGACGCGCTGCTGCAGCAATGCACGGTTCTCCTCCGTGCCCAGGCAAGCGAGATCAAAGACCTCATGCAGTGCATGGCAGCCTACGGCCACCCCCTTCGGCAGGCCCGGCAGGCCGTCGACCAGTTCCACGCCTACATGTATGGGGCAGGCACGAGCCGTGAGCGGCGGCGAACGCTGTGCACCGCGGAAACGTGCCAAGAGTATACCGTCGCAGCAGCCCCGCAGCCGTCACTTCCGAGGCATGCGCCATCGGTGTCGATCAATGAATGCACATTGGAAGGCCCCATGTCCCATCCGCTGACTTCTGTACACGGAGTGGATGTGAGCGCCGTGGGCAGCGTGACGGAGAGCAGCGGGCGGCACATCACCGGCAGCAGCAACCTCCCAGACGGGCAATCACCCAATCCGCGTCTTCAGCCGGGCGCGGAAGCAGACCCGCCACAGCCGAGCAGATCGAAGTCTCAGCCGCAACACTGTGTTGCAAGCCATTACCGTGACAGCCTCATGTCGGGGTCGATAAGCGTGTCGACTGGGACGGCAGCGGCGCAACAGTGGGTGTCGCGCGCCGCCTCGGTAGGACAGAATGACAGCGGTGCGTCGCAGGTCGGCTCCTGTGGCCGGGGTGGAATGACACCCGGAGCACATGCGGAGTGTGTTCGTCGCCTCGAGGAGCAGCTCGCCTCGCTTCATTCTGACCACAGCGCGCTGCTGCAGCAGCACAAAGAGGCACTGGCAGAGTTGCAGTCGAAACAGCGCATTCTGGACCTCCGCCGCGGCCACCTTGCCACCGTGAAGGATGAACTGAAGCGGGAGTACATGATAAACAAAGAGCTGCGAGAGCGCTTGGAGAAGGGACGGGACAGCCTACGAGGGCCGCTCGAGATGGCGCGCAATGATGCCAACTACTGGCGTCGGCGGTACGAAGAGCTTGTGAGCCGAAAGGAGATGCCATGCCCCGCCGAGGGCCAGCGTGGCTCCCTCCGCTTTGTCTTTCCACCACCAGCACAGCACCAGCAGCACGAGGCTGGGTGCAGTGGCGCAATGGACGCGGATGCCTTGAACCTCATGGCTATCCACGCTTCTGTCGATCTGGCGCGTGGCGGCGCTATGATTGAAAGCAGGAACCGCCCCTCCATCCCGGATATCTCAACCGGCATCCTGTCGTCGAGGGCGTCCGGTGAGAATGTGCTGCTGAGCCTCTCCTCGGACACAACACCACTGCGATCGACTGTGACACGGCTCACCACAGAGCCCGAGGACTGACATCGTCTACAACTGATGAGGGTATTCCTCTCCCTCTCTCTCCGCGTGTGCTTGCACGACCGCGATGCAGAGCTATCGTCTTGCGTTCCCATAGTGTCGCAGAGGCGGCGTTCACTCTGGCCGTAGGAAGTGTAGGGGTGGTTGCTGTCGTACAGCATCGCACACGCGTCATTTGTGTGTGTGTGTGTGGGTGTGCAGAGCTCCTCTTGGGCGGCATCTGGAAAATCGCACTACCGAGAAGTCTAGCCGGCGGTGCGCAGTTTATGCCGTATTGTCTCAGAAGCTCCTGACACCATTGCCGACCCCTCACGCCTCGTCCTCTCAGTGTTTTGTCTGCGGTCACAGCTTCTTGTTAAAGGCAGGCGGCCGGCGAGGTGGAGTTTGGGTGGGGTGGGCAAGTTGGTGATTGAGTCATTGGCTCAGCGTGGTCTATCTACGTCTGTGTCGAGTGGGATATTATCATGATGATAGGCTTTCTCGTTGTTTTCTATTGTTTTAGAGAAGCGTGTTGGAGGGCGCGATGGCGTCTAGTGCGTGTACGCCGTCTCGCCCTTTCCGTTTCGTCCCTCCCCCCTCCCCTCCCTTGCGCACACACGCACACACGTTTTAGTGACGCGCTCGCGCATGTATATACGAGTAACCCATACGCACACAGCAACCAGTAAGGTAGCGCAGGGTATAGGCAGCACGGCTAGAAAGATGAAAGAGAGAGAGACGTGCTGCTTAACGGCTTTGGTGCGCGTGTGTCTGTCTGTGCGTGTGTGTGTGTGGGTGGGTGGGTACGTGGGTGGGTGTCTGATGTCTTTGCGAAACTCGTGTCCGCGATGAAGGCACGCACATCATGTCTACAGGCGGGTCCGGCACGGCCACGCTCCTGCCCCTCCCCCATTGTGGAGCGTGATTCTATGGAGCGTGGCATCTCCCTTTGCCCATTTTTTTCTCGTTGTGGTACCCGCGGCTGCGTACGTAGGAGGGGAGGAGGGGCAAGGGTCTGTCAACCTCTTCTGCCTCTGCCGCGTTTCTCCTCGCAGCCTGCCGTTCGCCTCCCGCGCCAATGTGGATGCACCTGGATGTGCATCGCCGCCATCTCACGCCATTTTTCTGCGCCGCTTCTATCTGCCTCACTCAACCACCTCCCTCTCACCCCCCCCTCCGTGACTGCACTTGAGGGCCACGCACCACCGCCTTTTCCGAGCCTTTCTCTTCCGCCAACGACAGCCATCTTTGCGAGTAAGCATGTCACGCACCTCATCCAGTGCCGCCACCGCCGCGGCCCCGCTCTTTCGGGAGTACCGCGTGCACCACGTCACCACCGATAGCATCCTTGTGCAGCTGCCCGAGACTAAGGGCTTCGGCCGTCTCACCACCGCGACACTTGGCGATGATCTCCTGGCCAAGCGTCTCCTCACGAGCCTCTCAGCCCGCGAGCAGGTTATTGCCATGCCGATGCGCTCGCGCGACGCGCAGGGGTACCGGCTGCTGACAGTAGATTTGAAGGAGGGCTTTAGCGCGATACTCACCTACCCCGAGCCTGTGCGCTGCCTCGTGCAGAGGCTCCTGCGCAAGCACATGTTGGTAGGGCTCGGCACTACTGCCGCGGCTCGCCTCGTGCGCGGCTCTGCAAAGGGCTCAGTGCTAACCATTCAGCCTCGCATGACAGCTGTGGCGGCATTGGAGGACCTCACCAAGGAGGCCTCCTCCGCCTCCCTCAAGTCGTTTAGCGGGGCTTCCGCGCGTGCCCAGCAGAGGCAGAAAAGCCGTGGTGGAAGCGGTGTCAGCAGCGACGACGATGAGCACCACGTAGATGACGTGCGAGAGGACGGCTCACTAGACGCGAGCACAGAGAGAAGCAAGGCCGCGGCCGACGGAAACACCATCGAGGTACGCATTCTCAGCTACGACGTGAACGCTGACGTCGTCAATGTGACAGCGAAGGCGAAGGTGGTGGAGGGCACGCCGGTCGACACGACCGTGTCTGCGGCAGCGCTGGCCACGCTGCACCCTGGCGACATCGTCTCTTGCACGGTCCTCCTCTCGTCGACCGATGACGGGTGCGCTGTTGTTCAGATACCTGTGCAGAGCGTCACCGTAGACCAACACGACAGCAGCAGGGGCTGCGTGACAGTTCTCGGCTACTATGTGTACGACTGGGACGGCAAGGGGGTGCCTGAGGCGCCGGTGGTCGGCTACACGGTGGATCTTTTGATCGAGTTCTGCCCTGAAATCGCCGCTCTGCGTGACGCGGCGCCGTTCGTGATCCTGTCCAATCGCCTTCGTCAGTTCCACCGCCTTCCGGCGGTGCGTCACTTCGCCGGGTCCACGATCGAGGCGTCTTCCTCTGCGTCGACTTCTGCTCCGTCAGCGGCCAACTCTACATCTCCTGTTGCGGTGCGCGGACTTCTGGGCTTCTTCCCGTGGCGAGCCGAGTACGCGGCAAAGGCGCGGCGCGCCGAGGAAAGCGAGGACGATGAGGACGCGGCTGAAGGTCACAGCGGGTACGGCTCAGCTCAGGATCGGCAGCAGCGGACGCGCCGCCGCAAACTGGAGGAGGCAATCGACGCCTACGAGCGCGGCATGGAGACGGCGGTGCCGACGAGCCCGGAGGAATTCCAGCGCCTGCTGCTCGCAAACCCGAACAGCAGCTACATATGGACGCAATACATGGCCTACCACGTTGGCCTGCAGCAGTACGAGGCGGCGCGTCAGGTGGCGGAGAAGGCGCTCAGCACTATCGGTGTGCGAGAGCAGGAGGAGCTGCTGAACGTCTGGGTGGCGTACCTCAACATCGAGAACTTGTACGGCACGGAGGAGTCGCTCTCGGCGGTGTTCCGGCGCGCACAGCAACGGCAGCTCAACCAGCTGACCCTCTTCGAGCGACTCGCAGATATCTACGCAGCGTCTCGCAAGCCTAATCAGCTGCTTGCATTGTGCCGCGCCATGACAGGCAAGTTCCGCACTGAGCGCCGCACGTGGGAGCGTCTCGGCATCGTCCTTGTCGATCAGGGCAAGCGTGATCAGCTGAAGCGAACCTTGAAGGACATGGGCGATGTGCTGAAGCGAGACGACGCCACGCTGGCTATTGTGCACATTGCCATTCACGAGTACAAGCACGGCAGTCCCGAGAACGGCCGCGCGCTCTTCGAAGGCTTGCTGCGCAAGGTGCCGAAGCGGTCCGATGTCTGGGCAACCTACACCGATCAGGAGATGGGGCTTCTGAACCGCAAAGACCCGACGGCGTCGACGCTTCAGGTACGGCAGATCTTCCAGCGCACGGTCGCGATGAACTTTTCGGCAAAGGTGATGCAGCAGGTCCTCACGCGCTTCCTCTCATTCGAGAAGCTGCACGGTACGCCGGCCGATGTCGAGTCGGTGAAGAAGTGCGCGCGCACCTACGTGGACTCCAAGATTCAGGCCTTGACCGACTCCGGTGTCCCCGACGCGGCGGCCGCGTGATGCCTCTTTGCTTGTGCGCCGTCGTCATTGAAGCAGCCTGGAGCTGTGCTGTCGTGGACGTGCTCTCTTTGCAGGCGCGTGTGCGTGTGCGTGTGGCTTTTTAAATATTTAATCAAGTGACGGCATCCAGGTCTGCGCAGTGGTATGTGCGGCTACTGCTACGTGCGCCTCCCACAGCTGGTTTGGGGCGCGCATACAAAGGCGGGCAACCTCTCACTGGAGGAGGGTGGGTGAGTGGGGGGGTGCGAGCGGCAAGGGCGTCGCTGTGCAGGCACACGCAGCGCGCCTTTTGCGTCACTTTGCTTCCTTGAGTGTTTTTAGGGGGTGACGGTTAATCGAAGGGCGACGAGAAGACGGCGTCAGTGGTGCGTGCCATACAGGCGAATAGGCGCCTCCGTAAGACAAGACGCAGAGCGATAAAAACGGCAACTAAGAGATAGAGAGGGAGACGGAGAAGCGATCGCGCTCACTAATGCGCGGTGTGCCAGGCCCACTGTTTTCGGACATGAACGTAGCCGAGAGTGGCGCACCGGAGGAAGTGTGTGTTCAGGCGTGTGTATGGTGGTCGGGACTCACGACAACGACGGCGGGCGCAACGGAAAAGAAGCGTGCGCATCGAGTGCGCCGCAACGCAAGAAGGTAACGTTGCACCGACGCGCCGTCGAATCCTCGCCCTGCCCCACCACCCACCCTCTCTCCATCCATGGCAGCGACACCGCGCGTTCTCCGCTGCGTATTGCACTCGAGAAATGACTGCTTTCTGCGCATCTGTCGGCATGTCGTCTTGACCGGCTCGCATCGTACTTTTCACGCCTTGCGTTTCGTTTTCGTCTTTTTATGTCGTGTCAACACCAATGGTACTCATTCACCTGCACCAGCGTGTGCACGTCAAACGCTCTTCACTCTCCCTCTCACTGTCTTCCCTTGGTACCGCTGCCGGAGTGTGGCCGTGTGAGCGCGCTTGCCTGTGTGTGCGTATCAGCCTAGCCGACACAAAGCTCGCAAGCACGCCATACCGTATACAAGTGCGCACAGGTACTGCACGTGGAGGGTGCCAAACCCGATACCCTTTTTTTTCTTGTGTGTGTAATAGCCCCACTTGCCTGCGTGTCTCTCTCCTCTCCCTTTGTGACACCGCTAGCACGAACAACCCACAGCGCGCCATCACGATGGAGCAGTTCGACTCGGTCAAGACGATGATCGACAACCTCCGCTCCGAGGACCCGGAGGCGCGCCTGAGCAGCATGCGCGGTATTCACCTCATCAGCACCACGCTGGGCCCCGAGCGTACTCGCGACGAACTCCTCTTGTACCTCACGGACTACCTCGACGACAACGACGAAGTGCTGCGCGTGTTCGCGAACGCGCTGGGGACGATGCTACCGGAGGTGGGAGGCGTAGAGTACACCAGCAGTCTTCTGGCTCCACTGGAGATCCTGGGTAGCCTCGACGAAGTCACCGTACGCGACGAGGCTGTCGCATCGCTCCAGCTCATTGGCAGCCAACTCTTCTCGCCGGGCAGCACCACCGGCAGCAGCGGTACGTCTTCGGTCGACAACAAGCGCAAGGACTCGAATGCGAAGGCACAAGGTGAATTCATAGGCATGGTCCGACGCCTCGGCGAAGGGATGCCGCAGTGTCGCAGCACCGCCTGCTCGCTCATCTCCATCGTCTACCCCTGCGCCGACGCCAGCACGCGCACTGAATTGATGAAGCTCTTCCAGAAGCTGTGCGCAGATGACGAGATCCTCGTTCGGCGCGCCGCATGCATTGCCATGGGCAAACACCTCGCCGGCGTCCTTGGTCCGAAGGGGTGCTCGGAGCTGGTGCCGGTGCTGAACGCGTTTGCCAAGGACGAGAGCGACGGCGTGCGCCTGCAGGCGGTGGCGACGTGCTCGTCCCTGCTGCAGGTGCTCCCTGAGACGCAGCACTCAGCCATCCTCTTAGCGGTTCGCTCGCTCTCGTCGGACAGCTCGTGGCGCGTCCGCTACATGACGGCAGACTCGTTAGGCAATCTCGCGGCCGCTCTCTCGCCACCGGACGTCGTGAAGTATGCTGTGCCGGTGTTTCGCTCCCTGTGCCAGGACTCAGAGCCGGAGATCCGTGCGTCAGCGGTGTTCAACATGGCGAACGTGCTTGCCGCTTGCCGAGACGCGACTGGCAAGAAGGATATCCTCGTGACCGGGACTCGACTTGTCTCTGACGACGTCAGCCACGTCCGCATGAGCCTCGCGAGCGCGGTGCTGAAGTCTGTCGCGCACGTGGCAAAGGACCTCTGGGGCACTACCATCGTCCCAGCGTGCACCGCACTGCTGCGGGACGCGGAGGCGGATGTGCGACTGGCACTCGTGTCTGGTTTTAGCTCCATGGGCAACACCCCAGAGGCGAAGGAGCTGGCGCCAAGCCTGGTCCCTGTTGTCATCCACCTCGCTGCGGATTCAAAATGGCGTGTGCGGGAGGTGGTTGTCGCACAGGTGCCCTACGTGATCACCTCGCTGGGGCGGAGCGCGGAGCAGGTGCTGCAGGTATGCGTCATCCGTCTGACCGACCGCGTAGCCGCCATCCGTGACGCCGCAGTGCAGTCGTGCTGCAAGCTGGTGGCCGAGCACGGGAGTGGGTGGGCCGCCTCGACGCTCCTGCCACAAGTGCAGACTCTCGTGACCGACTCTAACTACCTCCATCGAGTCGCGCTCTGCCATCTGTACGCGGCCCTTGCGAACGTCGCCGCTTTCGACGCGGCAACATGTGAGTCGGCGGTGTGGCCGCAGCTTGTCATACTGCACAAGGACGCCGTGCCAAATGTGCGTCTGAACGTGGCCAAGGCGATCATGGCGCTCAGCCGCGCTGACAAGATCCCCTCGCGAGTGGCGAAGTCGGTGCTGAGGACCCTTAGTGAAGACGCTGAGGTGGACGTGTGCGACGCGGCGGTAGCGGCACCGGCGCTGAAGTCCTCCATGGCGAAGAAGTAGAAACCTATCAAGCAACGAGGCGCCTATAGAGGGAGATGAGAGCACCGCATACAAGTGGAGAAAGCTGTGCAGTGGAGGGGGAGGAGAAAGCAGAAGGAGTGCGCTGCGACGGCAGCCAACATTGCTGGTGCTTGCGTCCCGCGCTCCCCCTTCTCTGTGTGGTGGTGGTGAAGAATATATATACATAAACATTGAAGATGCCCTTTCCGCTCCCACGCAGCATCTTTTCCACCCACTCATCCCGCTTATGCGCCCGTCCCCGCCCCCTCAGCTGTCCTTATCCTGCTCGCCCCCTGGAGCAGAACCCTTGAGTGAGGAGGGGTGAAGTGTAGGTGGAGAAAGAGGGGAAGACACAGATGGTGCGCTCCTGATGCAGAGGTACACGTATGTGTATGTGTATGTGTGGTCATAGAACACCTCCCCTCGACCTCCCGGTGCCTGTGGGCGTGGGTGTTTCGATATGAAGGTTCCTGTTCGTTTGTCTGCGCACACGTGGCCGCTCCCACCTTGCGTGTGTGTGTGTGTGTGTGCTTGATTAGATCAACCCCCGTTAGTCTCCGGACACTGTTCATGTCTCCGTCGTTGCCCTGGTCGTGTGTGGCGAGTTCTCTCGTCACGCCCTCTAATTCCGTTTCTCTCCTTTTTTCCAGCGTGCGCGCAAACTTGTCAGCACAACGCCGGTGCGAGTACAAAATCGGCAAAAGAAAGGCCCCGCCGGCCCCCTCATCTGCTCTCGGAGCCCCCTGCCGTGGATGCACACCGAGCGAGGAGGCGCCGGGCACGCGCGCGCACGTGCGATGACTGGCGAAGGGGCGCCGGATGAGATGCATGATACATGGATGCACAGAGTGCCGTTAGTTCGCACATACGCACTCACACACAACGAGCGGTAACCGCCCCCACCCTCCTGCTCGGACCTATCTCGCGTGGTTACACGGCTTGTTTTGTCCTTCGTGACTACCGTACCAGCACAGCAGCAGCAGCAGCAGCAGCAGCAGCGGGGAGCCAGAATTGTGTAGAAGGATCACGACAGTCCTGTTCACGCCCCTGCCCCATCCCCTCCTTTCCTTCATGCCCGACCCACGACTTCCCGTCGGGACTCCCCCTCCCCCTCCGCCTCCCTCCCCTTCTCTCTGCTTTTCCCCTCTGCCCTCCCCCTCGTTGGAAAACGCGCGCGGATGCCGCCAAACCGTTCATGCCTGTCCGTGAGCACCGTCAGCACGTGAGGTGTCTCCTTCCCTCTCTCACTTCTGCATTTCACTGAGTAGGCAGACAGGACAAGTGCTCTGCTGGGCGTGAGTGTCGCTGCGGGTATATGCGTGCGCATGTGTCTGTGTGTGTGTGTGTGTGTGTGTGTGTGCATACGGGTCCGAGGAATCCGTGTTATACTGGAAGGTGCAGTGCCCAGACCGCGCCAACTCGCCGGGTAACACAACGCACATTCGACACTGAAGCGCTGAGCTGTAGCTGACAGACGTTGCGGCAAGATGCTGCGTCGCACACTCGCCCGCTGTAACAGGCCGAAAGGCCCGCCAGGGCTGCGGCCTGGGAAGGAGTACCGCCTTACCGTTCCGTATCGCAGCGAGGTGACGATGATTCGCCAGGCCGGCTTTAAGAAGTTTAACAGCAATATCCGCGAGCTCTTCAAGAAGCCGCTGGAGCAGAACAACATCAAGGCTGTGCCACGTGACCTGGGTGAGCTGCCCCGCAACTACGTTGTGAAGCTGCTCTTCTTTCACCAGCCAATTCGCCTGCTTGACCTGTGGGAGCTGTGCAAGCAGCACAACGACGTCCCCCTCGACTCTGCGCGACACCTGCGCCTCGTGCTCAAAATTGCGAAGCTGCAGAAGTGGGTGTACGCCGAGAAGAATCAGACAGATAACCTGTACTACTACTACGTGCACCAGAGCCGCACACATGAGGTGCAGCAGATGGTACGGCAGGACGAGGTTGTGAAGCGGGCGCGGGAAACCGAGGCAAAGGCGCAGGCGATGCAAAAGGAAGAGGAACGTCAGACACGCCAGGCGCAGAGCCTCGATGACCGCATCATCGCCCTGCAGAACACGTTAGTGAGCAACGTGGGTCACATACGCGCCTTTGACCCCGCCTTTGTGGACGCCAAACCCTACGTCATGGAGTCTGGGGCGGTGAACTGCGCGTGGCACTGGGAGGGGGCAGTCAATGCGGCGGCACAGAGTGCGTCTTCTCACGCCGGAGAGAACTCGCAGCAGTGAGAGTGGAAAGTGGTATCCTTCCCTCACCCCGCCAGTCGGCTGTGTGCGTCCATCCACCGTGTCGCGTCCCTGCCGTTGAGGCTGCCTGTAGGATCATGAATGGGCAAAACGGACGTGGAGAGATTCAGGTGTGCGGGCAAGCGCACGGCTCGTTTATTCTCTTACGCTGGGTAGGGCTCGCTTCCGTGCTGCTCGTGACCCCCTCCCTCCCCTCTCCCTTCCCTGCCGCGGTGGTGCGCTTGTTGGTATTGTGTGTGTGTGTGTGTGGTGGGTGGCTCGTTACGCTATCCGCCATGGTAACAACGATATTGACAGGGAATAATCGAAAGAAAAGACCCCTCGACAGGCTACCCTGTAGGAAGGATCGATGATGGTGATGTGAATGCCCCCCCCCTCTTCCCTCTCGGTGCGAGAGAACACGAACACGCAGATCCAACAGGTGAGACCGTTTCCTTTGTGGATCGTGCAACGCTTTTTTCATCATGCCACGGACCATGAGTCCACTCTACCCCACCCCCAACCACCGCCCGGCCCGCCACAGGTGCCCAATCGCATCGTGCGAAGCAGGGGCAGACACGCGCGTTGCTGGAATTCGCCGGCTCAGTCATGTGAGAGCACGGCCCCTGTCTCAAGCTGTATCCACACACCTTCTTCGCGGGCAGCCTCATAGCTGCCTCCCCATGGTACCGGTTGCCACCTGGCGCATCCCCCTTCTGATGGGGCAGGCTCCCCACACCACTGGGCAGTGAGGGCCGGGTGGGATACGCTCAAGTCACGCTGGCACAGTGTCATCCGGGACCTGGCCGCCGACATCAGCAGCGATACGTCGCTCTGACCTCCCCACGTCATGGGTCCTTGGCCCTGTCACCACGAGAAGTGGTTCAGCGTTTTGGCAGGGGTTATGGTGTGTGTGTATGTGGGGGGGGGGGGCTGCTCCGCTTCTCCCACGGGAAGTGGGTGTGCTTGATCCTGAGGTGTGACGCACTGAGCGGTGTCGCCGCATCGTGAGGGCGTAGGTGAGAGGATCCAGAAAAGGACGAGTGGATGGAGAAGTGGATGAGTTGGCAACCGGCACCGTGGTAGATGTCTCTTTGTCGCCCAGGCAACTTTGCCGTCTGTGCTTCGCTCTTACATCGCGCCTCCGATCTATGCATAACGCTTCCTCTACGGGAAGACCTGACATGCGCGACTCTGGATCCCCTCTTCCCCACACTCTTCTTCTTCTCTGAGGTGACTCCTACGCCGAGGTTAGCTCTCCTTATCCTTTTGTTTCCGTCTTTCTCTGTGACGCTCTACACTGGTAATCTGCGCGCATAGCTTTTTTGTCTGGCTGGTTTCGCGTTGGGTGTGTGGAAGAGCGCGCGCGAGTGGGAGTGGGAGTGCATAGTGCGCGGCCGCGCCTCCTTCACCCCTCTCCCTCTTCCCCTTCCCGCCCAATCGCTCTCCCTCTCTCTGCTTCTTTTTAGTCCTATAATCTGCGGTACCGCCTGCCTTCTCTTCCTTTCGTTTTTTGGACTTTGGCACCAGCGGAATGCAGTGGCAGCAGGCGCCGCCGGGGCTAGCAGTCCCCTACGCGACAGCCCCTAGTAGCACACCACCGCCTCTCTTCGGCGTAATCATTCCCGGCTACCCCGTGCAGACCGACATCTCCCCCGTCGACACCGGGCGGTGGACCGTCAGCCTCGGTGTGGCACCAGAGAGCTTTGTTGTGTTTCTCACCATGTCAGAGCCGCTCCCGCCCGGCCACGGCATCGGCCTCTTTCTCGCGCGCGAGGACACGATGAGTTTCCAGTACGTCGGTGCTTTGACGCAGCAGCGTGCAAGCTCCATCGTTAAAGTCCCTACTGTCTTTCTCAATGCCGCCCAGCCAATCCGTATCGTTCTCGGGTTGGCGCTGGAGCGGGAAGAGGAGCTGGAGAACCTCGGCTTCACGCACGAGCAGCCGTTGCATCAGTCGCAGGCAGCCACCAAGATCGCCATTGCCGAGCGAATTCTCGAGGATCTGTATAGCTTCGTCGTGAGCTACGCCCGCAGCATCACTTTGGGGGACGGTAGCGACACCAATGGCATTACTTCTATCGAACCTGGCGACTATGTCGTGATGCCAACATCCTTCGTGGACAAGTGGCGCGCACGCCTACAGTCGAAACTAGCAAAGGACAACGCCTTCTGGAAATAGGCTCGACCGCGATGCCAAAAGATGGCGGCCGCACGGCGGTGAGAAAGTGCGGGGAGAGTGCAGCGGCAAACGGGAGAGCAGCACCATCTCACAATGAAGCACGCGTGTGCGCCGTGTGAGGTGCACTGACCCAACTCCTTACGTCGGCAAGCCCTTTCTCCTCCCTCTCTCTGGCTCGCTCATTCTCTCGCGCTGCTGTTGTCGTCGGGGCACAAAAAAGGTGGAGGAGAGGTGCGTAATGTACGGATGCGCCGCTCTCGCTCAACGACAGCTGCCGTTGCTACGATCGTGCCCAACCTTGGTGCGCAGTTTTGCGGTCAGCATAGGCAAGGGCCGCTTTCAGGCTCGATCTCTGCCCCGCCCCTTTCTTCCCTCCTCTCCCGCTCTTACTTTTGCTTTACTTCTCTGTGCGCACCGCCGCCGTGTGTCTGTCTGCATGTGTGCTACGCCCCACCCTCCTTCCCCATCCCCTCTCACTCTCTCCGTGTCTGTGTTGGACGTCCCTGCGTGCGTAAAGGTCACCGTATTCATCGTGAGCCTGCGCCGCGTTTTTTTTTCTATGGCTCACGGTGTCGACTCCGCCAGCGAGGCAGCGCACGGTGCGCGAGCGGACGTGGGTGTTGGTTGTTGTTACTTTTACAATCTAGTGTAGCAACGCACGAATCTGACGGAAGAGGCGAAGAAAGAAGAGTGAACAGAACGAGGGGAGGGGAGGGACGCTGTTGCGTGTTGAAGCGAAACGACAGGAGATGTCCGAAGGGCCGCCCCTCAGATGACGACGCCGTGTCCAACCCTTTTGTCTTCGTCACGCTCTGTGCCCCCCCCATCAACCCCTCTGCGAGCGCGCTCGCATTACTTGACAGTGTCCTTCACAGAATCGACCGCATTCTGGAATCACGTGTCTCTTGCCCTATTGCTTGGGGTGACGTGCACGCCGCAGTGCTCGTGGAACCAGCAGGGCCGGTGGCACCACCCTCCTGCCGTTTGCGGCTGCCGAGGACTTGGCGCGAGGCGTATGCTCCCCTTGTGCTGCCTCCCTTCCTCTGCTAGGCACGCTTCACTTCATGTGAGCGAAACTGCGTCACCGTGCTACCTCTTCTTCTACCCTGTCTACCAATCTGTCTGTCCCCTCTCCCAACTTCTCTCTCCGCTTTGCTTTTCACTGCTGCTGCGCCACCGCCATCACCACCACGGCCGCCACCCTCCCACGCGTGCACGCCACCCTCCCCTCCCTCCTCCCGCAACACTGCACGCACAGCTTTTTTTGTCGTGTTCTTTCCTTCCTTTCTCTTACTTGACTTCTCCGTTTTTTTTTGTTTTCGTCGCTTCTCGTTTCTTCGCACCCCGCTCTCTCTCTCCTCCTTCCTCCTCCTTCCTTGTCCTTCCTCTACCTTATCTCCCTTCCTCTGCCCTTCCCCTGCGCTCTCCCCCCGTCGGCGGAACCGCCTTTTGCGCGCGCGTGTGTGTATGTGTGTGTGTGTGCGTGTGCGTGTGTGTGTGTGTATCACGGTTTTGTGAAAGTACTCTTTCGTGTGCGTCTCGACGGGTGCCTACGAGTGTCGTTGTTGCGCTTTTCTTCTCTGCATCTCCCACGAGCGTGTAACATAACAGCGGAACAACACAAGAAGGGAGGAAAAAAGAAAAGAGGTGTTGAGGGGGAAAACCGAAGAGGTGGCCCTCCTTCTCTTTTTCTGGGTAGGCTAGCCTCTCGACGTGCCAGGATATAACGAACGTGCGTGGGAGAGAAATAAAAGCGAGGCGATTATCGGTGCGAGGTTGCCGTAACGCCCGGGTACGCACGCATCGGGCACGAGCACGTACGCGCCTCCCCCCACCCCACCCCTTCACACAAGCGCACACGCCGACACGAAGGCACAGGCGAAACAAAAAAAAAGAGGGTGGGGGAGAGAGAACGTGCGTAACGAACTCCTGACGCTTTGCTTATTCCGCGCCTCGCGGCCCCTCTCGCTCTATTTTTTGTTTGTTTGTGCTGTGTTGTTTCACCCACCATCACCATCACACCCACCACACCCACCATCACCACCACCACTTCCCCATCTTTTCCTTTGTGTACTGTGGCCTTTGCTGGTTGTGCTCCGGTGTTTTTCCTTTGTTTGTTTGTTTCTGTATTTTGTGCTCGTATTGCGAGGCGGGCTCTGCGCTGGGTTGGGCTTCTCGTTCTTCTCAGCTCCGCTCTCTCTCTCTCACCTGTCTGTGCGACCCAACTCCACTACCTTCACCCCTCCCTCTTCCCCTCCCTCTGCTGATCTCGTCCTCGTTGTCGTTGCATCTCAGTACCCTGCCTTCTTCTCCTCTTCTGCGCTGGTCTCTCAGACTCCCGTCTTCCTTCCTTCCCCCCCCCCACCTGTCTTTTCTTCTTTTTCTCCCTCCACCTACCCCACCCTACCCACTCCAACCCCCACTTGGTAGCAGAAGCATACATCTACACAGAGTCTTCCTCTGCCCTCGCAGCCCTTTTGGGTTGTTTTTCTGGCTTTTGTCTGGTTTCTTTGTGCGTTCCTTTTGTTTTCTGCGTATCTCTCTACATATATATCGGTGCGAACCAACGCCCCACCAACGCACCTGTACCTTACACCTATACGCACACGCGTCAGCGAGTAGGGGGATACAGAGAGAGAGGTGTTAGAACCCAAGCTCTCTTGAGGTTCCAGCTCCCTCTCGGTGTGTGAGCTTGTGCGTGTGTGTGTTTTATCCCCCATCCCTCCTCCTCCTTCTGCCTATATCTCCTCACTGCTTTTCCTCTCCACCATCGGCATCTCTCACATCAGGCCCCCTCCCCCCTCCCCCACCGCCACGACTCCCCAGCACTTTTTTAATCACTATCCTTCCTCTCTAACGCCCTCTCGCCCTCTACCCCATCCCCCCTGCTTCTCTGCACTCATTTTGTTGTTGCTTTTTTTTTGCCTGCGAGCCTACACGTTGGCAGGTGGCAAAACGCGCGATACACGGGAGGGGCCGAGCAAGCGAGATTGAGCGAGAGACGGAGCGAATACACCTCCCACACCACGCCAAGCACCCTGGAAAACGCAGTCGCCGTGCTTGCAAGAAAAAATCAACCACAACAAAAAAAAAGAAAGGAATTTCCTTTCCCGTGCTCCGTCTTCTTCTTTTTCTGTTTCCTTCTTCTTACCGGTTTTGTGCTGCAGTTGTAGTGCTTAGAGAAACAGGAGAGAAAGCGCCGTGCGCCCGCCCGCCTTGTTTTGTTTGGTGTGCTCGTCTCGGCTCCTCTTCCCGCCTCCCTTCGCTCTCGCTATCTCCCCACCCACCCACCCCTCACACATCTCTCCCTCTCTTCATTGTTCTTTTGTTGTTGACGTTGTTGGTCGCTTGTTCTCGTCCTGCCCTTTGCGTGCGTGTGCGTGTGCGTGTGTGTGTGTGTGTGTGTGTGTGTGTCTCCGCAGGAGGGAAAAAAGGAGGAGGAGGAGGAGGAGGAGGAGGGGGGGGGGCACCGCTGCCGTCACGAAGGCAGACCGCCGAACAGGATCCAGTGAACGATACCGGGAGTGAGCCGCGGCAAAATAAGGGGACGAGGGAAGGGGGAGGGGAAAAAACGGTACGAACAACAAAAAAGGGACGTAGACACGGCGGGGGAGCGAGAAAGAGAGAGAGAGAGGGAGGAACCGTGGCCTCGTCGCTTCATTTCACTTCTCCTCTCTTCCTCTGCTACGGTTGGTGTTTTGTTGGTGCAGGTGTACCGTTTGACGACGATAGCGCCTTTCTCTGTGTGTGTGTGTGTGTGCGTGCGTGTGTGACTGTGTGTTTGTGTGTCTGCCTGAGGCGTGCGTCCTCTGTTGCTCTTGCCCATTTTTTTCTCGCGAGTGTAAAACTTAAGCAGGGAGGGAGACGATAAGGAGGAGGACCAAAGAAGAAGGCAATAAAAAAACGCCTCGGTGTGTTTTTTTTTTTCGACGGCGACGAAGGAAAGCACGAGAGACGGAAACGACAAGGCCGCGTAGGCCAAGCCGGTGTGAGAGAACACAGAATGTGAAAAAGGGGGGAGCAGCCCGACAAGAACAGAATTTTACGAACGTAGGAGACACAGGCTACGAAAATCAGGGAGGAGCTCTTATTTGTCGATTTGGTGTCTCCTAGCCCCCCCCCTCGCTCCTTCAATTCTATTTTTGGTTTTACATCCGGTGTCCCTTCCCCCAGCACTCGCCCTTCCTTTTTCCCTCCCTCTCTCTGTTATCCTTGGGCCGCTGCTCGTTGTTCTCCTCCCTCTCAAGAGTGTTCGTTCATCCTCTATTTGTCCGCACGCGTTAAAGTAAGCGTGTGTCTAAGCTCGCGCGCCCGTGTGTGCGTGTGTGTTTGTGTGTGTACCCGTGACACGGGAGAGGGGGTTGTGCTTGCCGCAAGCGTCCTTCCTTCCCTCTCCTTTCTTTGTGTGTCTCACGTCTCCTCGGTCTGTTTGTATTTCCGTGTACCATTGGGGCTTCACCGTCTACACCTCTTGTCCCGTCGTGGCTCGTAGCTGCCGCTCGCGCTGTACAGGGGTGTGTGGGGGGACGTTTTCTTTGTTTGTTGTTGTCTTCTCGTTTTATTTCTCTGTTTGTGTGCGCTTGCGTCGTTGTGCGGCCGGTCTTGTCGAGTGTGTGTGTGTGTGTGAACGCGGGCGCGTGTAAGCGGCGCGTCAAAGTCGGTTTATATAGATATATATATATATAAACATCTAGGGCCTTATTGATTCTCCGTGTCCGCCTCCACCCACACCTTTTTTCTTCTTCATTTCACGGGTCCCTCTCTCGGTTTGAGCTTCGCCTCGTGTGTTCGTTGTTTTTTTTCGTTGTTGCTCGTCTCCTGTCTGGCGAATCCCTCCCCTTCCCGCCCGCCACCGTCCCCTCCCACACATACACACACGTACGCAGAGGCCTACGCACCAGCAGTCCTAGTGCTTCTACCAAAGGAGTGAAGCCTAGCCAGATAAAAAGGCGCGACGTGAACCTAACGCCAGCAAAAAAAGGGAAAATGGGTGGCTATCCTTCTCACGATGCGCCGAACTTTCTGTTCGCGACGGCGGCTCAGCATCCCAACAACGGCGGTACGACAGAGGTGTGCCTTGTTCCGCTTCTGCGGCGTCATTTCAACGATACAAACAGGCGACTGAAAGATGCGGTGGCGCAGCTCTACTTTGATGGTCCACCCAACACGACTGCGCTCGCCCTCCAAGCAATGCAGAACGGTATTTCCTCGAGTTGCACCACGCCCGACCTCTCGGCGCAGACATCCTTGCACAATATGAGCGACACGGCGGGCAGTGTCATCCCCTCCGCCGGCCCACCGCCGCAGGCGCTTAACACCACCTTCTCGGGCAGCGGGAACTTCGACCCCAGTGCCGAGACGAAACGGAAGGCTGTGCACGCGTACAAGGCCATGGACCAGCTGCTGAACGAAATTGAGGCATCTTTCTTTACAACAACTCGTGTCTTGTACGAATCGGCGGCACAGGCAAACGCGAAGGTGCGCGAGAAGCGCGTGGCCTCGATCAAGGGCATGGAGAAGACAAAGAGCCCCAAGGTTGGCCCGACGGTGGGTGGGCCTGTGAAGGGGGATCTGGCGGCGCCTCGTGCCATCGGCAGCTCCTCTCGCGCATCGCTCTCGTCGCAGCAGTCGATGACGCCTCCCCCGCCTCCAATGCTGCGGCCGGTGCCGTGCGCAGTGTGCACCATCGAGCCGGACACGTCGGGCCGTCGAGGCTCGTCAGGGCATCAAAACTCCACGAGTCCCAACGGCGCTAAGGGCAATAACACTCTGACAGCCCTGAATGTTCCGACTCTGACAGCGGGCCCCAACGGACTGCAGATGTCCGGCTCCAGCGGCAGTGTAGGCAGTGCTCCGTCCTCGCCGGAGTGGGTGACTGTGCAGAGCCGTCGTCTGCGCTGCATTGGGTACCTCTCGTGCTTTTCGAAGCCGCGAAGCGTCGACTACGAGTCGCGGGAAATCTACGGACCAGAGTCGAAGCCGCCCCTGCACGTGCTACGCATCAACGAATGTGGCTCCAAGGGCCTGGACGTGGCATTTGAACTGATCTTCGAGAACGAGTACAAGTACGTGCACCTGCTGGAACCGGTTGTCTTCTTGGCCAGCATAATGTTCCGCTCTCAGTACCTGACCAGCAGCATGCTGCAGCGTCCCGTTCACTCCCCTGAGGTGGAGAACGCGTACTACGCGCACCTGCAGCTTCTTAACATTCATGTAATGCTGTCAAAAGACCGGGTGCACCAGCTGAAGGTACTACAGGAGCAGCTTCCGCTCCTGGACTTCGTGGAAGAGATGGGTCTTAGCGAGCGGCACCTTGCCGCAAGCGCCGGCGGTGAGACGGCCTCCTGCGGAGGTGGTGCAGCTTCGCTGGAGACAACGTTGACCGTCGGCGACATTTCGGCAGAGATCATCACGGCCGCGACGGCTGACGGAGAAGCCCCGACGAAGGCCGACAGCGACACCTTGATGCAGACCGTTGTCAGTGACGGCGGCGAGGTGGCGAAGCCGCAGCGGCTGGCCCGCGGCGACGACTCCGAGGACAGGGAGCACTCCGATGTGGACGATGGCGGGCACAAGAGCGGGGCAACCGGCGCGGTCGCCGATGTCGCAGCGGTGGAGAAGGCGGTGAAGAAAAGGGAAGATGGCGAGAACGAAGATGAGGACGCGGCCGACTCGACCCGAAACACCACGGCGGATTCGGAGAAGGATGCGAAGCCTAGCAGCGCCTCTGTTCCTACGGCCAGTCGTCGCACACGCCGCAGCCGCCGCCGTCAGCGCAAACAGAAGACGGCTGAGCCGCAAGACGAGATCTACCGAAAGACGCACTGCACCATGCCTGAAGTTTCCCTGTACGAGTTGAGCTCTGGAGAGTGCGGAATTGAGGTCATCTTTGATGGCGCGTTGCTCGCGCGCATGATGAAGCTGATTGCCGAGACGGCCGCATACGAGACGGTCAAGAACTCCTTCATCCGGTGTGATATGGGGCCGCTGATGAAGGAGCGCCGCCACCTAAACCAGAGCCGCCGCGAAGCAATGCAAGAAGAGGGCAGCCTCGAGCGGGAGGAGGAGCGCGTGATGGGAAGCACGATTGTCGCCGCCACGGTGCGCCACTGGGTGAAGGAGGGCCTTGCAGCCGAGGAGGAGAAGCGCAAGAAGGCGCAGGCAGAAGCAGCGCACGCAGAACAAGCCCAACAGGCCGCGACCACACAGGCCGCGGCCGCTGCAGCGGCCCAATCCCACCCACCCCCGCCCCCGCAGGCGGTGCAGATGATGCACAACGTCCCCGCGATGCACGCCAACGTAGCACAGGGCGTTGCACCGAACGCGCTGGCGGGTTCCGCGACACCCACAACTGCTGGGCACACGTTGCTCGCTGCGCAGGCGGCAGCAATGGGGCAAAACCCAACCATGTTGCGTATGGGCATCGTGCCGTCCAACCAGCCAACCGCGGCCGCAGCCCCGACCACGGCTGCCACCGCGGGTGCCTCCATGCTCATGTACGTGGCCGGTGTCGGTTACGTGCAGGTGCCGAGCAACTCCCGAGTCTTGACGGCACCAGCCGCGCCGACGCAGGCGGCGCATCCGGCATACGTGATCAACCCGGCAACGGGTCAGCCGATGATGGTGGGTCCTCAAGCCACATCCTCGGGCCCCACCAGCGCCTCTGGCACACCCCCGCAGCCGCAACAGATGGCCTTTCCGTCTATGATGCACATGTACAACGTACCGCAGCAACAACAGCAGATGCTAGGGGCCTCACCACAGTACTTTGCTGCTCAAGCAGCGCCGCAGGCAGTGCAGCAATCGCAGCAGCAGTACCAGTACATGATGGGTCCTGGTGGGCAACTGCTGATGGTGCCGGTGGCGTCTGCGCCAACGACGCAGGCTCCGCAGCCACAGCAACAGCAGCAGTTCATGATGGCTGCTATTCCTCCGCATCAAGCCCCGCAAATGCAACCGCAGCAAGTGTACATGAACCCTTACATGATGCCTAGCGTGATGAGCATGGCCGCCGCGCAGCAGCACGCTCAGCAACAAGCCCAGCAGCAAGCTCAGCAGCAAGGACAACAAGCCCAGCAACAAGCGCAGCAGCAGGCTCAATATCACGCTCAACAGCAGGCCCAGCAACACGCACAGCAGCAGGCCGAAGGGCAGAAAGCCTACCACCAGTTCATAGATGTGCAGGAGGAACTTCAGCTGCTACGTCAGCTCCAGCAGCAGGCCCAAATGGCCCAGCAGGTGCCCCTCAACGAGCAGCAGCAGGCGCAACTCCTGAAGCAGGCACAGATGATGCTGCAGGCTCGGCGGGCCCAGCAGGCTCATGCTCAGCAACAGCAAGCACAGCATCAAGCCCAACAGATGGCTCAGCAGCAACAGGCACAGCACCAGCAGGCTCAACGGCAGCAGCAGGCCATGGCCAGCATGGCGGCAGGAGGCAACCCGCAAGGCTTCGGTCCGCAGAGCGCCGCGCGCACACCGGCTTCTACGCCACCGCAGCAAGGCAGCGCCGCCGCGCCGCCAGCACCGTACAACGCCGTACCCGGCTCTGCCATACCACCACTGCCACACATGCAGGGGATGCAGCAGACGAGCATGCAAAACATGTACGGGCATACCCAGCAGCAGCAGCAGCAGCACCCCGCGCCCACCTCAAATACGTCTGGCAAGGAGGTCTCATCGTCAGGGCCGGCGGCAAGTGCGACCAACACGAGCGCCAAGTCGACCAGCGCCAATGCCGGGGCCGCTTCTGCTGGTGTCGCGGGAACAATCGGCGATCAGGCGACCGCCCCAGCGGCGGCGAATCCGCATCCAAAGACGAACCCGTACAGCTTTGCCGGGATCAACGACGACGAAGATGACGCTGCGGTCGCGCTTGCGGCTGCGACGGCTGCTATGGAGGCTATCCGCGGGCACGGCGGCATCGATCGCGACGACGACGAGGACGAGGACGGTAGCCAGTTTTTCTCAAACGGTCAGTTTTTCTTCCGTGCCCAGTAGTGAAGAAAGAATCACAAGAGGCAATGGTTGCTCGAGGGAAAGCGGTCAGCAGTGGTCAGGGGAGGACAACTGTCAGCTCCTCGCCGGCCTCACCTCACCCCACCCTTTCTCCTCCGCTTGCTTGCATATATGTAGGCGCAGACATGCCGGCGGGTGTGTTTGCGCCTGTGCGCCGCATGTAGTTGTTGTTGATGATGTCTTCGTGTTCGTTTTCCCCTTATTATCCTTTCGTTCCTTTGCTACTGCTGTTGTTGTTTTGTGTGTGTGTGTGTGTGTTACTTTCGGCCCCTCCCTCCTCCTCCCGCCTCCCTTTCGTCGCTGCTGTTGTTTGCCTTTTTTTCTCTCTCTGGTCTGTTCGATCTCCGTGCTCTTTTTTGCTCGCCATCCTCACTCCGTGGTGGTGGCGGTGGTGGTGCTTCTTCGCATTGCCTCTCTCTCTTTCGGTGCGTATGCGTCTCCTCGTCTCTCTTGCTTTGCCGGCTTGAGGCATACACACGCACGCACGTGCGCGCGCGCCATAGAACCAACAGGAAAAAAAAGGCAGAACAAACGAGTCAGAATGGGGGAGATGAGGAGAAAGAGGCGGCGCATCAAACAAGGAGTGCATTCTTGGTGTATATATATATGCATGCGTGCGTGTGTGCATGCATGTATGCGTGTGGAGGCACAGAGAGAGAAAAGGCTTCGACAGCCCTGCTGGAACGCTGTTCCACCGCCCCTTACTCGGAACACACACACACACGCAGACACGTACAGAGAGAGAGGCGAACCCACGAGCAAACACCCACTCATGCACACATGCATGCAAATACGTAGGCAACAAGATGGATGGCGGTTTTTTTTCTTCTTTGGCCCCTCCCCACGCGCGCGCGCTCGCTCCTTACCATCACCACCACTTCCTTCTTTCGGCTTCTCCCCCCCCCCGTCCCTCCTCTCCCTTCCCGCTCTATGTGAAAGGGGTTTGCTGCACGGTTTATGTTGACGCCGCCAATGCTTTGTTTTATTCGGATGTTTTTTTTGTCTGCCTTCTTCTTGTGGTTGTTGGTTGGTTGGTTGGTCGTTGATTGTTTTTTTTTGGTTGGGGGTGGTGGTCGCTTGTTTCGCTGTTGTTGTGATGTCTCGCTTGCATAGGGTGGGGTGTCGTTGGAGTATAAATATATATATATATATATATATTTATATGTAGTCCTTTTGTATTCTAATCCTTTTTTTTGTATGTTTTACTGCTCGCTCCTCTCTCCTCCCTCGCCCTCACACTTTCCTGGTTCATTGCTTGTCATTTTTTTTTCTTTTTTTTCCTTCTGGCGTGGCGTTCTTCGTCGTCTCTACCTGATCCTCTTTTCATTTCTTCCCCCCCCCCCTCCTCCTCCTCCTCCTCCTCCACACACCCTTTTTTTTGCTACGGTGTGGTGCCTTTCTGAGGTTTTCCTTGTTGTCGTACTGACCTGTGCGGTTACTCTGCAGGTGTGCTTGTGCGCATATATGTATGTATGTATGTATATGTGTATGTGTATTGCTTGGTCGCCAATACCATGGCCGCTCACCACGTGCCTCGCCGCTGTTGGTCACGCTCCCCATCCCCTTCTAGGGACTGCTTCTTTACGTTTGTGCTTCCTTTTCGTTGTTGTGTGTGTGTATATATATACCTGTGCGCGTGTGCGTGGAGTGCCTCTCATGTGTCTTCCCCCACCCACCCCACCCCACCCTCTTTAAAAACAAACAGCCAGCAACAACAAACTCTGTCTCTCTCCTCCTCCTCCTGTTTCTCTAAAGCAACGTGACGCGGGAAAAGGGACGGTGCTGGCAAGCGGCAAGCGGGTCAAGGTACAAGCAGCATACATATGTATACATGTACATTGTGCGGGGATATGGGCAAGAGATCACAGGTGAGTACGAGACTAGGAAAAGAAGAAGTGGGCAGAGAGCTGGGGTCTATCTGTGTATGGTGCTCTGTCCTTCGTGGTGTCGCCAACCGCCGACGTGTCTCTCACACTGAAGCCCTCTTGCGTCCCGGCAGTGGTGACACGAAGGACTCTTCCTTCACCATCTCTTAGCATTTACGTAACTTCGTCCGTGAGTAGTAAAGGCTTGAGCTAAGATGTGTGTACCAAATGCCGTGCAGACTTGTTTTCTCCATGGTAGAGCGTGTGGGGGATTCGAGGCGGCAGAAGGCAAAATAGGGCTCTTGGCAACCGACCAGAGTGTTTGGCAAAGAGATATATGGGGAGTAGGGGGGTTGGAGAGCGATAGCATGACACGCAGTGCGACCCCTATTCGCTTGCCGCTGCCGCCCTTCCTCCCTCTTCTGATTCTCTTTCCTGTGTGAGCGGAACTCATCGTGCTCGCAAGGCAGCACTGAGACTTTGGACCTTGACCAAGCATCGACAGAGATGAGGCAAACCGACGAGAGGACGGAGGTAAGGATGCCTCTGCACAAAGGGCCCATCTTATATTGCGCAAGAGTGCGGAAAGACGGAAGGAGCTACCAGAATATGCAGAACGGAACAACAAAAAAAACGAAGGCATTAGATGGCGTGCATACCGGTACGCGTGTATAGGCACACCCACCCCAACCCCAACACACACACGCTCTCCACAGCAAGTGCAACACCCTTGTGTTGGTTTCTTTCCCTTCCTTTGTTGGCCCTCCTCGTCTTCCTGTCATGGCGCAGGTGTGTGTGCGTGTGCCTGTGTGTGTCTAGGTCTGTTGTTGTTGTTGTTTTTTTGGTGTTTTGTGATTTTTCTTTGCCTCTTTGCTGTACAGCCACTCCTCATCTTTGTCCTCCCACTTTTGTCTCTGTCTGTCTCTGTCTGTGTGTGTGTGCATAAACTTTTCATCTCGGCTTTACTCTCGGCTCAACTCGCCTGCTGTCCTGCGGGCGGCGCCTTCTGCAATATCGTGCTCACAACCCCTCTGTTGTCCTTGTTTACCTTGTTTTCTGTTCTGGTGCCCGTTGTGTATGTCTTCTCTATGGAATAGGGATCCACCGCAGAGGCGTACACGCGACATGGGTTTACGTAAAGCAGGTGCTGTCGAGTACAAGAGACGAGAGCGAGGAAAAGCAATAACATCACCCAACTCTGCCGCATTCTTTTCTTGCTTTGTTTTCACTTGTCGGTTTGGGTTGATTGGTTGCTCAGCCGGAACGCACGCACAATACACACATGCACGTGAGGCTCTTGTCTGCTTTTTTTGTTGTTGTTACCTTTGTGTCCTCGCTCTTCCTGTCTTGGGAAAAGGCCGAGAAGGCTACATGGAGAAAACCACAGAAAGAGGGATAGAACGAGGGAGGCAACGGGAGGGCATGATGCAGAGAAACAGAGCCCTCAGGGACGTGTCTGTGCGGCTTGGCGGCAGATGTGTGGGTTTATCTCTATGATTGTGCGCGTACGCCTATTGTAGCGGGAGTTGCGCTGCATACCACGGCCCCACCGAAGCACCTACCCCGTCCTCCCCCCTCCCATACCCCGTGCCTCCATAGAAGATGACCCTGCCCCTTCCCCGAATCCCCCTTACTCGCCTGTCCCATCCGCTCTTGTTTTTGTTGTTGTGCTACCTCGCTGTTCCCTCTCTGGCAGACAAGACTGGCACGTGATTGCCACGCACATAACCACCCTCCCCAACTTGCACACGCTCACACACCAGCACACATGTGGCGAGAAAAACGAATACCTTCCTTTGCCTCTCATTGGGCTGGAGGAGGAACGAAAACGGAAATGGCGATTCAACGGCGCGCATCTTACTGTGATTGCCAAATCCTACGGTGAACCATCCTCGATTGGTCTGGTCGTGGATGTGTGGAGGAAACACGCGCTCAGCGGCTGCCGATGGAGTCCGTGTTTGCTGGAGTTATTGCGCACTTTCCTTTGTTCTTTTTTGTCGTTGTTCAGCTCGCTTTTAGGCACTGGCCCCTGCTGTACCCCCCCCCCTGTGGTTGCTCTGCGCCTGCGTGTATGTGCCCCTTTGCATAACTTCCTGTCAGTCGCGAGCAATCAAGACACAAGTGGTACACACACGCATATACATCCGGGAGAATCGAAGCGAAGGAGAGAGCACGACGAAGGACGATAACGAAGAAAAATGTGTATATACATATATATATATATGTGTATGTGCGCGCATATACCTGCAGCCAACGAAAGCAGGCCCAGCATCTGAGCTGTGGGACGTTTGTTTGTTTCTCTCTTGTTTTCTCAGCCTTTTTTTCCGGTTGTCGTTCTCTCTTCTATCCCATCTCTGTCTGTCTCTCGCTCGCTTATCTACTTGTTGCTTTGTGACGGACGCGTCCCCCCACCCCCAACACCACCACCACCGCCGCCATCTCGCGCTCCACTCCGTCTTTTCCTCCCCACTCCCCTTTTCTAATCTCTCACTCCGTTGGCCACCGGCGCCGTCGCACACTTTTCTCTCTTGTCCACTATTTTCTTCTCTTTTTCCGTCCCCTTTTCGTTTGCATTCTTGCTATCTTCGCCAGCCCTCCACTGCAAAGACTGGCTCTGCCCTCTCCCCCTCCCCCACGCCCCGCCCTGCCCCGTTCACCTCGCTGCACGCATGCCCTCTCTCTATCTCTCTTTGTTTTTTGGGGGCTGGTTCATTGTGTTTCTTTCTTTGTTTTTGTGCGTGTGTGTGTGTGTGTGTGTCGTACTGTCGATGGTTCTACTGTTCATTCCTCGTGATTGTTTCCGTCTTCGTCTGTATCTCCGGCCGGGTATGCTTGCACCCGCCTAACACTGTACGTGACGTGTCTCACCCATCTTCTCTCCCACTTTAGTGGCTTGATCTTCTTTTTTCTTTCGTATGCCTCTGCCTCGTTCAGCGGACTCATGTGAGCTGGAGAGCATAGCTTGCACGCCCCTGCGGTGTGCATGTGCGTGAGTGTTTGTTGGTTCTTGGCTTGCGGACCGTGAAAGGTACACCGTGACCGTCGGGAGGAAATCATGAGAAATGGGGTCGAGCCGCTCTTGCTCTCCCGTGCGCGCGTCCGCCTACACTGATGTGCTTCCCCTGAACCCACGGGCGCCCCACAGCCCCACGTCCAACACTAACACACACACACACGCATAAACCACAGATGCGCGTGTCCCGCCCTTCTCCTACCTCTTTGCTTTCTGTTTCCTCATCTTTTCCCATCCCATCGCAGCACACGCAACTCAGCCCCGCTGATGGACTCCTTCGCGCATGCATCGCCTCGGCGCCGTCTCTCCGACTTCTGTTCGCTCCGTTTCGCTTATGATTTCGTTTCCCCTCCTCCCTGCGCCTCCTCTCCCCCTTTTTTCTCTCTGTCGTTTCTCTTTTTTTTTGCGTGCTCGCTCTCCCGCTTTCATTTTCTTTTCGTCTTCGCCCCACTCTCCTCGCTTCGGCGATCGCATCGATGAGAGCCTCCGCTTGGGGAGGTGGAGACGTAAAGTGACGTAAAGAGGGGTTTGGGTGCGCGAAGGAGGCCATTGGCTCCACCTCCTGTGTCATCCTTGCCTTGTCCCTCCCTCCTGGCCGTTTCTATCTTCGTTCTTTCCTGTTATTCGGGACGCATGGTCTCTCTCTTTCTTTGACTTCGTTTCTTGCGGACCACCTACTCTGTGCATCCCCGCCCCCTTTCTATGCTGCTTTTCACGGCTGCACGACTACCTCCTCACACTCCCCCCCCGCTCCGGTCTTTCGTTTTGCCTCTCTGGTTTGCTTGTATTTCTTTTCAGCGTCTCATCTGTTGTCGGTCTCTTGTGTGGGGGATCTCCTTTGGGGGGGAGATCTCCTCTTCTGCCTCCCCTCGCGAACGCCTATGCCTCTCGCCAGCATCCCCGTTTCCTTTCCCCGTCGCGTGGTCGATGTCGGGCCCCGTTCCAGTTATCGAGCTGCGGATTCAGTGCGTGCGTGTGTTTTTCTTTTGGTGCTACGTTGCTTTTATGTGGGCACGTGGCAGACAACCCAACGAAGGAAGCAGAGGAAAAGACGAGACGTGATGTGTGTTGACGGTGATAAGAGAAGCCTGAAATAGGGTGCGGCGTGTGCCCCGTGTATCTTGCACTCGCTGGTGACGCAGAGAAGGCGTCTTTGACCCACCCACCTCCCCTCCCCTTTCTAAGCTCTCGCAGTTGTTGAAACTTGGATACACGCACAGTAAAAGAAAAGGAGTGCGAGGGGTTGTGCAGAGAATTATGGCGTTTCCGTGAACACCCATGTTGCTCTCCTCGTCTCCCTCTCGCTCAGGTCAAACCTCCATGCTCTGTCTTTTCGCACTCAAGTTTTTGTTGTGGTGGTGGTTGTTTTCCGTAATGTTTTTTTTTCGCTCCTTTGGCGCCCCAACGGTGCCTCATCACTTTCTTTCCTTCTTTCGGTGCTATGTGAGGCGCACGTACGTCACTCACTGGCCCCCACCCCCACCCGCTGCCATCCTCGTCCTCTTTCCTTTGTTAAATGTTTGGTCTTTGGCATGTGCTGTTTTATTATTATCATTATTCTTTTCGGCCTTGGAATTCGTGTATGCGTCTCCGTGCTTGTGGTGGTGACCATTGACAGGTTGAGCGTTGTAGTGCCTCTGTGGTGATGCTTGAATAACAGCAAAAAGTGTATTGAAATGGAAAGGGGGAAAAACAGAGCACCATGCCACTGTGCCGATTTGGGGCCACCGTGTTGGCAACGCGTCTGTGGACCCACCTTGCTCGCTCACCTCCTCTTCCCCCCTCCCCCTCTCTTTATGATGTACGGAAGTGTGGATAGAGTTTCGAATGGACGTTCAAAGGATGCAGTCGTTTCTCCAGCGTGAGACAGGGCGAAGCGGTCGGGGGGGCAAAAGAGATGGTCGTGCTCTGTCCCACTGTCTCCAGCTTTTTGCTCAGTCCTGGGTGTGTTGGGGTGTGTACACATCTTAGATCCGCGTTTTTCTCTCTTTTCTTCCTACGCCCTTCACTCGCTCCATCTGCCCCACCCCCTCTCCCCCTCCCTCTCCCTCTCTCTCTGTGCACCCCCGATACGTCTGCTGCCCACCACATCGAACATTGTGCCTCCCTCCCTTCTTTTCTGCACACCGACACACGCACCAGACGAAAGACGATACCTTTGAAGAAGTACAAAAAAAAAAAGAAACGTCACGTCAAGCGCTTCTCTCGAACTTGTCTGTGTGTGTGTGTGTCTGCTGAGGGAAAAAACGCCCAGAAGACGCGGCGAGTGGGCCCTCAAGACAACGGCACACGACAACGTTGTGTGTCGTGTTTGAGCCAATCACATCGAGGAAAAGAAACCGAGCGGAGAACAGCGGCGAGCAACCACAGGCAGACCTTCGTTGTATGTGCTTGTGTGGCATCTTTGTGTGCTCACCCGCTCTTCTTCTCTTTCCTCCTCCTGCTTGGCGTTTTCCCTGTCTCCCTCGCCTTTTGCTCGCTCTCGCTTCACAGCAACAACCTCCTCTATGTCACCGACATTACATCCTCCTCTCTCGATCTCTGTCTCTCTCTCTGTCTCTGTCCCTTAGCCACTCCCCTCACGCCGCCACCTTGGTATAAAAGCGCCACACAAGTGACGGTAAGCGACACGAACAAGTGAACAAGACGCAAGGAAAAAAAGGCCGGAAAAGGAAACGACGAGAGCCTGAGATTGGGGAACGCAAAGCAGAGAAAAAAAGACGTGGCGGCGCCCAATCGAAAGCGTCAGATCTCCCCTTCACTGCCTTCTTTTCTATTTTCTTTGTGTGTGTGTGTTTGGTTGTTTATGTGCTTGCCTGTTTTCAGGTCGTATCCTACCTCCTCATCCTCTTTGCCTGTGCCTTGTCCGTCGACAGCGCGAGCGGGCGGTGGAGAGAGATCGACACATTCACAGGTGTGAGGAGCACACAGGCAAAAAAAAAGCAACACAACACAAAGGAAAAAACAAAGGCGCGTCCCTCTTGCCTCCCTCCCTCTCTACACATCGCGAATCATTACGAGTTGAAAGACTGGCACGATATCTCTGCGTGGGCGCCTTTTTCCCGCTCCCGCCCAAAAAAAAACGAAGACGTACTGGAGGAAGCGCAAAGAGGAGGAGCCTGGCGGTTCAAAACGATAAGCAGCGGCCGATCCCACAAAAGAAAAAAAAACAAAAGAGCAACACGCGTGAGAAACAAAAAAGGACAGTACACCTCCTTCGCCTGATACCGCTCTTTCTTTGTTGTTTCGTGGTTCAAATCCGCCCTAACCCATTCATCGGACACACCCCCACCCCCTCCTGGTCGTTCGCACTCCTCTCCACCTTTCGCATCCTTTGCGTGTGTATTGTCCCTGACATCTTGACTTTTCTCCTCCTTCGCTCTCTCCCCCTTCCCCTACCCCTCCCCTTTCCTATTCTCCACACATCGCCTGAGAAGGGGAAAACGCAAGCAACCGAAAAGAAAGCACGAACGCGCACACGTACACGGTGTGCTGGTGTTTTCTTTGGCGTGTGCGCGCCCGTGTGTGTGTGTGTGTGTGTGCATTCCTCCGTTTGTGTTATTCATCTCCTGCGCCGGGCTGTGGCTTCGTATTTCGTTCTTGTTTTTTTTGTGTGTGTGCGTGCTTTGTTGTTGGTGCGTGTCCTCGACCTGCATTTCACTGGCCCTGTTCTCTGTAGCACTTCCGCGAGTGTGCGTGCACGTGTGCGCTTCTTTCCTTTTGTATCTGATCACCACCACCACTTTCCACCCACCCACCCACACACCCCCGCTCTTCTTGTTTCTTCCCCTCCCCCCGTTTCGCTTGCTGTTACTTCTCTCTTCTCCCCTCTTTCTCCAGTCGCGTTCTCCCTACTATCATCCCCACCACCTCTACCACTGCTGCAGCTGCCTCCTGTGCCCTTTTCTAGCTTGTGCAGGCTGTCTTTTGACTCGGTTCTCGGCTTGCTGCTGCTGATCTCTTTCCCTCTTACACATCTGCGCGCTTCCGTCACTGTTAAGTCTGTGCGTCTCTGTGTGTGTGTGTGTGTGTCTCACGCGAAGAAGCAGAGGCACACCCATACTGGCAGTGTAGTTATTCTTTTCTTTTTTTGCTGTTTGACCCTGTTTCTCTCGTCCCCCCTCCCCTCCCCCTCTGTCTGTTCCATCTCTTTCTTCGCTGTCTAGCTCAGTCGTCGGCTGCGAATATCTGCCCTTCCCTCTTTCTGTTTCGTTTTTTTTTCTTTCGCCATTTCTGTTTGTCAAGGTTTTCCCTTTCCCCTTCACTCTCGTCACGTGCCGCTCTCTCTCCCCCTCGAGCGGCTGTGACGGTATTTCTGTTTCTCTGTAGTACAGAACGCATCCTTGTCTGTTTCTTTCGGTGGAAATTAGGCTTTGAGTTTCCTCGTCTTGTTGCGCCCACACCCATACACGCAAGTGGACACCGTATAGAACTGGCTCTTCGTCGATCCATCCGTCCCCGTGCCTGATCACAGCCCTGTTGGCCCGTCTGTGTCTGTGTCTGTGTCTGTGTGAGTGTGTGTGTGTGTGCGTGTGCGTCTGCCGCTCTCTGTATATCACTCACCTTTCCCTCACACGCGCCTTTTACTTTTTTTTGGTGACCTCCCTTCGTCTTTACTGTGGTTGTTTTTCCGCGTGCTTTCCGTCTTCTTGTCTTCCTCCTCCGCAAGTGACGCCACATACGAGAGGGCGTGGGGGAAAAACACCAACGCGGCGAGGACGGAAGGACGGAAGGACTGGACCACAACGGCAAAACAACACAAGAAAAAAAAAGCATAAACGTAAAGTAACGGAAAATTAAAATCCAAAAGTGTTCCTCTGTCCCTCATACACCCCCCCCCCCACACACACCTCCCCGTTTCCTTTTTCCGCCCCTTGTCTGTCTTGTCTGTCGTGTGTGTCTGTGTCTGTGCGTGTTCTCGTGTGCTCCATCGAACGCACACACACACATCACATATATATATATAGATACCTACCTGCACTCATTCACATAATAGGTGTTCTCTTTCTCGTATCGTCGCGGAACCACACACACACACACGCACCCCCGAACAGGTACACAGAAAGACTTCAGACAACAACAAAAAAAAAGAGAGAGCCGCACTGTTGTCCTCTTTTTTTTCTATTGGCGTATGTATGTGTGTGTGCGTGTGTACGAGTAGTACGTGCTCCTCGTGTAGCTTCAACTTCCTTCACTACTCGTCTGACAGTCAAGCAAATCTATCAGCTCGCGTTTTCACCTCTCTCTTTCTCTCAGGAGCACCGGATCGAGTACGCGGGCCCCCTTTCAAGTCACGCCGCCTAACCTCATCGTTCCACTCACGCAATCCCAACCCGCTCATTCTAATCACCAACAACAACCCCACCGTTCGGTAAAGCTTCGCGCTCATCAATTCACGAAACACCGCTATTCCTGTGTTTCTCTTCGATTTTGTTTTACTTCTTTTGTTGTTGTTGTTTTTGTGTGTGTATGTGTGTGTGCGTGTGTGTGTGTGTTTGAATCTCACGCTCTTTGCTTCCTCCCACCTTCCGGTGTCCAGCTCAGCAGCCTCTCCTCGTGTGCGGCTGCGTGTTTGTACTTTGCCTTTTTTTTCGC
>NC_018324.1:2899726-2909334 GCF_000234665.1 Leishmania mexicana MHOM/GT/2001/U1103
CCCTCTACCCCGTACTCCTTCTCTCTCTCTCTGTCCAGTATTTTGTTTTGTCGTTTCATTGTGCTTTTTTGTTGTTTCTTTTTCTGTTTCTCTCTCCACCTACAAGTCTATCTCTGTGCTTGTCTGTGCTTCACAGACTTGCTGGTAGCGTGTAGCTGCTCGCGCGTGTGTCTGTCTGCGTTTCTGGCCGTACGTGTACTGTCTATCTGCGTGCACATTGTTCTACCAATTCGCTCACCGTGTGGTCGGTTATTCTTGTAACTTCCTTTTTTTGTTCTTGCTTGCTTCCTGTAGCCCTTCGCGTATTTCTTCGGTTTCCTGTTGTGCCCTCTCACCGACGCAGTGGCTTCACCTACTCAAACCCGTTCGCCCTGAACCGGCACTTGTACCTTCTCTCTACACTCTTCCTCTTCGTCACTGTCTCTCTTCTTTCCTAATATATATCTTTGCATTGGTTTCACGGTTTTCCCTTTTTGTTTCCGCTCTGCGTTGGTTTCTCTGTCTGGTCTTGCGTGCGTCTGCATCTTTTCTTTTTTGGGGGCGTGTGTGTGCTCTTTGCCTGCCCCATCACAAGCGCAAACACACATATACTTACAGACGCCTCTTCCTCTCAACAACCACGCTTTCGCTCTGTACGCATCTCTGCCACACCATCGATATTCATCACCGTGCACTCTCCTTCTCTCTCGCGCTCCCTCCCCCCACCCCACCTTTCCTTTCACCGGGATTCATATTTCTGTGCGTGTACGTATCTGCCACCACGTCTTTTATCGCGTACAGAGATCAGGAAGCACAAAGCCACGTGCGCAACAACAGCGGCCAAAAGAAAATAAAAAAACGAAAGCAGAAACGCAAAGAAAAAAACGGTTGCGAAGCAGAGGTGTTCCCCCCCCCGCTATCACAAATTCGCCTACCTTAGCCTGTGTGTTGTGGTTTGTTGCCGGTCCGGGTGTGTGCGGGTGTTTTTGGTGGCTTTGAACTCTAACTGCTCTCGCTTCTCCTCTTCCTTCGTTATCCATCTTCTGCCACGGCACACAAACAAGCAGAGGCACCGCACGTCTCTCTCCCTCCCTTGCACTAGCATTGGTTGTTTTCTTGTGGTTTCGTATTTTCTTTTCCTTCGCTGTTTGCCGTCTTTTCTTTCCTTTTTTTCCGTTTCGTGTGTTCTATCGACTCGCTCTCGCTCTCGCTCTCCTCCTCCTCCTTCTCCCTGTTTCGTTTGAACCCCCCTTTCGGTTTTTTTTTCGTCAGGCGTGTTTTTGTGTGTGTTGTGTCCTCCCCCCTTCCCCTCCCCCTTCCCCTTCCCCAAAGAAGAAAAAAAAATCCTCTCTCGCCTCTGTGTGTTTCCTTTGTTTTTTTTGCATACACGGTGTTTCTGCTTCTGTGTGTTGGTGGAGGTGTTGTTGGTTGTTTGTTCTTTGCTGTCCCACGCACTTCTCTCTCTCTCGAAAAGTGTTCGATTTTTTGTTTTTCTTTTTTTGTCATTTTCTGCCTTCTTCCTTCTGCTCGTACCTCAGCTGTAGGCTTCCTTGGCGCCATCAGCTCACCCCTTTCCACTCACCGTCTCTCGCTCGCTCTTGAAGTATTTATTTTGAGTGTTCGCCAGTCCCACCTGCCTGTGTGTGCCTGTGTGTGTGTTGTCCAAGTAAGTGGTGACGTTTTGTTTTTGTTTTCCCCCTTTTTTCCTTCGTTCATTCTTTGCTCCCTCTCTCCCTTCAATTTGCCCTTCTCCTATTGTGTGTGTGTGTGTGTGTGTGTGTGTGTGGGTGGGTGGGTGGGTGTTCTTTGGGTCCGTGTGCTTCACAGTGACCAGGTCTCCCTCTCTCTCCTCGCGTCCTCTTACCATCACCGCCCTTCACGCCTTCTTTTCTCGTTACTTTTTTTGTTTTTTTTTTCACCGCCCCCAAATCGCACCCTCCATTCCTCGGCTGCCCGTCGCAGAACCGCTTCTCTCGTTGTACGCCTACCGTGTGCTCTGTTGTCTCACTCCTGTTGTTTGTTTTGTGGCGTGAAGGAGGCCCGGCGCCTTGTTCCCTCCTGCTGCTCACTCTCTTCCATTGCAAAGCCTTGTCGACTTCTGCGTGTCTTCATCGTACTCTACACTGCCCTCCTCCTCCTCCTCCTCCTCCCTCTCTCTTTTCTCTTTTCTTCTGTTCCCCACCCACCCAAAGTAAACAGCAAGACGCAAAGAAAAAAAAAAAAAACAGTCAAAGTTCAAAAGAAGCCAGGGCACTTCAGGCCGTTGTACACACCCGCGCGCGCGCTCGTTATTTTTCACGTTTTCTCCCGTTCACTTTTGCATCTACTAATTAATTTACGTGCGCTCGTTTCCCCCACCACCACCGCAAGTATTCCCTGTCGTACATATCATCCACGCTCTCCCGTTTTTCCTTCTTTTTTCTTTTAATTTTTGCTTGCCTTCCTCTGTGCGTGTATGTGTGTTCCCTTTCCTCAGCAACCCTAATCAATTTCGCACGCTCGTCCCCTCCACAGCAGCAAGCAGCCACACACGTCTTCTGTTTCTGTGGCTCTCTCGCTTCCCTACTTTGCTCCGGTTTTTTTGAGAGGGTTTCGGTCTCCTCTTGCTTCACCTCTGAGCCATCCGTCTCACTGCCATCCTTCTCCCCTCTCTTCCTCCCTCCTCCTTCTCCTCCCCCACACCCCACCTCACACTCCCGCTGCTCTCGTGTACCGCGCGTTGTTTTGTTCTTGTTGTTCTCGTGTGTGTGTGTGTGTGTGTAAGCCTCTTGGAAGTATCAGCGTCACTCCCCTGTCTCCCCTTCTCTCTCGCTTCGTAAGACAGGACTTTGTTGTTGCTCTTCTTCTTTGCCTCCTCGACCCCCCCCCCTTCCTCCCCTTCCTCCCCCCTCCCCTTCATTTTTTTTTGCGAGTGAGCGCGCCACCTCTTCTGCGGTCACCTGTTTTTCTCCCTTTTTTATTGTATTTTTAGGTCGGTAGGTTCTCTTCGTGTGTGTATATATATAATATTCTTTTCTGCCATTCTCCCCTTCTCTTTCTGGTGCGCCGAAACTTGAGCGGCAAGCGTAGGGCGAAGCGGGTTTGTTTTTCTTTTTGTGTGTGTGTGTGTGTGTGTTGCTTCTTGCGTACGTATTCTATCGCAGCCACCGTTGGGGCCTTCTCCTCTTCCCTTCAATTATTGTTACTTGTATTTCCCTGTGTATCTGTGGGTCGAAGGATCAGCCCCACAAGTACAAGATGGGCGCTACCCCGTCACGTGAGGCGAAGCCGACCATTCGGTCACTGCGCTACGGCAACCACGAAATCGGTCTTATCCCGATCACTCGCGCCTACTTTAACGACCAAAACCCGCAACTGCGGCAGCAGTTCATTCGTGTTCGAAATGACCCTAACGTGCGCTATAGCCATACACGCCCTCGCGGCTTCAGCATGGCAGAAGTGCCTCCTGCCAACTATACTGAGGCAGACCTTGAAGCTTTTCTCAGCACGGTCGAGCGCTCTCTGTTTGACACGAACGAGGAGATGCTCGACGCCGGTGCACTGCAGACGCCAACAATCAGCATGGCGCACCTCCAGCACCTCATGCAGTGCGACGGGGAGGTAGACGTGTACGACCCAACGCTGGAAAAGGAGGTGGAGGGGAGCGATAAGAGCAGCCAGCCACCCACTTCCGTCGAGCCGTTCTTCCTCGGCGCTATCGGCACGCCATCGTTGCCGCCCCACAATAGAGTCAACAGTGGCCACGCGACAAGCCCGCAGAACCCGTACCCGGCGCGTGAGACAACGAGCTGGCTGCGTTCTACGTCCCTGTCCCTGCGCGCCTCCTCGTCGGACGAGGCCGGCAACAGCCCCGCCCACTCGACGTCAGCCGTGTCTGCCACTCTATCTCTCAACGCTACCGCGTCGCACATGCTGCTGCCTCCGACTACGCCGACGGCGCCGCCGCAGGATGAGAAGACGTTGAAGATGCCGAGCGCCGAGGACTGTGCAACCGACTGGTTCCTCAGGCTCAAGGGCTTCCTCCAGGCGCACCACCGCCACGCGGACGAGTCCTGCAGCCCCAGTGACAGTGACACTCACCACCGCCATGAGCAGTCGCCGTGTCCGTCCCAGTTCTTCAAGTCCGAGGAGTATATGCGCTTCAAGCGTGCCGTGCAGCCCGTGCCATGCGCGGTGTTGTTCATCTACGTGAGCAACCGCGAGGAGCACGACTGTTTCACGTTCCAGGGCCACCGCGTGAACGTCATCGGAAGCTTTGACATGCGCAGTCACGACGATGACCGCGACACCTTCACACCAACGCTTCAGATCCGAAAGGCTATCCTCAAGGCCGCCGGCGACCGCACGCTTGAGCGCGTGCTCGCGCTATCGACGAAATACTACCTGGACAGCTTCACCGAGATTGTCCTTCAGCAGCTGCAGCGACGCCCTGTTGCGGAGCTGTTGGCGGGCCTTGGCGAGGAGGCGCGAAACCTGCTGTGCGAGCTGCCCACCAGCCCCCTCGTTGGCGGTACTGACGGCGGCTCGTCCATGTACGACCCCGTTTCGGTTGCGCGGGCGCTCTTCTACGAGCGCATCACAAAACTGCCGCTGGTCGTGTCGTCCCCCTTCAACAACTACCCTGCTCTCAAGTTCATCTACGACTTCACCTCCCTCACGCACAGCATCGAGAACAGCCAGTTCGTCCGCTCAGGCGACCTGCGGCTGTGCACGTACGACCGTGAGAAGGGGGAGCGCGGCATCGTCTTTCTATTCCACGGCCGCGCGCTAGCGCTTACCTGGCTGTGGGCAACCACACAGACGCAGACGTCCACGGTCCGTGAGTCGTGGACGCAGTACACACTGTGCGAGCATACCCAGTCCCGCGAGCGGCGCGTGCAGCACTGGCTGGCCACGGATCCACGGGCTAAGACGCTGCTCGGGGACTCGGCTATCACGACGTGCTTTGAGCAGCACCTCGGGCACCTCCACAGCGAGATCGTGCGCGCGCGCAGCACCCCGACGGACGATGCAACCTCGTGGTCTGATGTGCAGGAGTACAGTCACGACATGAAGCTGTACCGCATCTTTCTTTCCCCGCTCTGCGGGCCGCTGCTCACGACGGTCAAGACGGCGAAGCCGGAGAAGGTGAAGGAGCGCGGCAGCGTCAAGAAGGCGTCGACTCCCAGCTCTACACCAAGCACCGCAGACGGCGGCAATGCATCGACGGGCTCTCGCGGCAGAACCACGTCGGATCTGCGGTTGATGATGATGTCGCCACCAGGGAATGCTTTGCCCGCGAACAACCGCAGCTGCGTGCAGGCACACGGCAAGAAGTCCCCGAACAGCCCACTGAAGGGCCTCAGCACGTCTGAGAGGACCCCGTCCACCTCGAACTTCTCCACCAGCGCCGCAACTCTAGGCGGTGGCAGCAGCAGCAGCAGCGCTCCGCTCGGCATGAGCAGCACCGCCAACAGCACCTTCCTGCACGCGCCCCAACACGCTCCTTCGTCCCTCAACGGCGACGGCGCGACGCGGATGACAATGCCAAGCAGTTTCATGGTGCCTGCTCCCTTTACTAGCCAGGCGGCTCCGATTTCCGGCATGCATGGGCCGATGCCTATCTATTTCACCGACCCGCTGCAGCAACCGCAGCTGCAGCCTCCGTCGATGATGCCGCCGAGCAACTCGCCGCAGCCGTCACAGTCGATGGTGACGTCGCCGAGCCAGCCACCCACAGCGGTCTCCACCGCATATGTTATTCAGGTATCCAGTAACGGTGTGCAGACGCTGATGCCCATCACATTTGCGCCGACCCCGAGCTCAGCCATTCCAAGCGTGAGTTTCTTCCAGGCAGACAGCTCGAAGACGAGCAACGCGAACGCGCCGAACGCGGGAGCGTCCGTGCTCGGCGGTGCCTCCTCCCCATACCCGCATCCAGCTCACAACCTCGACGGCGCCACTGCCATGCCGTACCCAAATATGATGGTCACCTTTGCCACCGGATACGGCGGCGCCCCAATGGCCACCATGCCCTATCAGATGGCTCCGCTGCACTCGACGTCACCGATGCTTGCGACAATGCACCAAGCGCCGGCACAACTTGTGAGCGACTCCACTGCGTGCTTGGCCACACCCAAAGCCTACATCCCCGTTGGCTACTTCAGCACGTCTGTGCCCGGGCCCGCTTCTATGCCGCATTGAGAAGCGCACCTCACCCACAGAGACACTAGAGCGTTGGAAAAGTGGCGTGCTTCTCGTACACGCGCACAACAGTTTATGGCAGCACAGACGCAAGCGGTAAACAGCGGTGAGGTGGTGCGACGTCCTCTCCTCCGCTCGCTTCCACATAGAAAAACGACAAGGATGTATCCTAAGCTTCAGCAAGAGCATAGGCTGGAGTCTTGGCAAGTGTATGTGTACGTAGGGAGAAGAAGGCGGGGGAGTGGGGCACCCACCCACCCACTCGCTTCCCTGCCGTTGGTTTCTTGCAACCACCTGGCGTTCTTTTTATTCCTTTGTGCGACGATGTATGTATATGAAGAAAAACAACAACGGCATTGCTCAGCTTCTTCTGTTGTCTATTTCGTTGCTCTGCTTTTGGGCTCTGCCTGTCTTTGTCTGTGTGTCTGTGGCTTCATTTTGATGTGTATTGCTTTCTCCTCTCCAATTCCCTCGTCCCTCTCCCCTCCCCTCCCTCCATCACACACACGCGCGTTCTCTGGTCGCGCCTTCTTTTGATTGTTTGTTCTTTTACTTGATGAGTAAGTCAATCAATGCTTCCCCCGACCCTTCCCCCTTCTCTTCCGCTTTTCTTTTTATTTGGACTTCGCGCTCGACTTTCTCCCCCCCCCCTCCCCCTCCCTCCCTTGGTGCGTTCAATCACTTGTTTCCGTGCATGTTGTTCGTGTGCTCTTCCTCCGTTCACTTCGGCAGCCACCTCTTTTTTTCTCTCTCTCCCTTCTCTCGTCATCTCGGCACGCGCGTCCTCGCGTGTCCACACGTTCTCCTACTTTATTTTATTTGATTGCGGTGTGGTTGGCTGGCTTCCTCTCTCTGCCGCTGTGTGTGTGTGTGTGCGTCGATTGCGCGTTCTTCGTTTTACCGTCACTTTACACACACACGCGTGCACTCTTTCCCTCTTCCGCCTCTTTTTCTTAGGCGTTTCTTGTTTGTTTGTTTTTTGTTTGGACGCGTGCCTCTCCTCTTCTTTTATCTTTAGTTTACGTGATCTCTTCTCCTGCGTTCTTGGCGTGTGTTGGCGCCCTTTTTTTCTCACGGTCTCGGTCTTTATGCGCTCTCGCTCCTTGATCGTTTCGTTTTATGCGTGTGTGTGTGTGTGTGTGGACTTACTTCTCGTGTATTGCTCACCGTGTTTCTTTCTCTGCCTCTCCCTCCGGCAGATCTTCGCGCTTTTCCTCTCTTCAGCCCTCTTCCCATTTGTGGGTGTGGGTGTGTGTGACGGTGAGTAAGTGCGATTGGGGGTGAAGGAGGGAGGAGGCGGTCGTTGTTGGTACTGTCTGCCCAACGGAGCTTTCCTTTTTTTTGTCGCTTGGCTCTCCTCCTCATCCCTTTTCCTTTTGTATTCCTTCTCCTGTGTGCGCTAGCAGGTGGACGGGTGAGAATGGGTACACCTGCCGCAGGGTATCTCATCTCCAGCACCGCCACACACAATCTCCCCCTTCTATTCACCGTTCTGTGTGTTCGTGTGTCTATCACATTGAGACTCACAGACACAGAGGCATATGCTCTGTCACATGCGGGGACTTCTAATGTCCCACGAGGGCAGGCAAAGCTCACTGCGCTTTCTTTTTCATTTATTTATGTGTGCGTGTGTGTGTGTGAACGCTAGAAGGGGACGGACGTCACGATGTTCTCGTTTTCTTTTCTTTCTCCGGCTTACCCGCAAACCCCTCTGCAAATTCTCTCCTCGGTTTCCGAAGACACTCCTCACGTGCGCGCAATGCTGTGGCGTTGCTCTTTGAGCATGTGTCTTCGTCCAGTGTGTTTCATGTTTCTCCCTCTCTCTCTCGTACGTACCACTGCGCTCCCCCTCTTCCTATTCTCCCGCGGTCGACACAACACGCGTTTACATGGTGTATGCGAGTGGGGGGAAGGGAATCACGCATGTGCACCGTTTCTTCGCTGTCCTCTGTTTGTTTGTGTCTCTTTGTTTTTTCGTTGGTGCCTTGTGCTGCATACCAGCATAACCCCCCCCCCTCTCCTTCAGCAATGCCCTCCCCCACACACTCACCCCCACACCCACATCACACACACACGGACAGACAGACACAGCCTCTTTCGCTGTCGAGCAGTGCCTCTCCTACCTTCCTCCTCCTTGTTTTTTTGTTCTGAGCCGCAATCCTCTTCCGCTGTGGCGCATCTTCCAGTGTTTTTCGCGCTTTGTCTGCCTTCATAATCCACCGATACGTCTTTGGTTTGTTTTTCCGCATGTTTCTTTGGTTTTCTCTGTGCGTTGAACCGTCGCCCCCGCTTTTTTTTTTGAAGGGAAGGGGGTTTGTTGTCGCCGATGTCGTTTATTGTCTCGTGTGCTTCAATGGTCCCCTCCCCACTAGCACGCCAAGATCCGCCTCTCGTTCTCCTTTATTTCCTTCCTCTCGTCTCCGTACAGAGAGCGTCCCATATGCATGCGGATCGAGATTCACTGTGCGCGCGTGCGTGCGTTTGACTTCTCGGTTTGGATGTAGACTGTGGCACGTTCGGCCCGTATATACGTGTCTACATTTATACGCGCCTAAAACAGGGAAGTGATCTCGAGTCTTTTTTCCACCCACACCTTCCGCCGTCCCCCACACACCTTCTCTCCCCCCTCCCCTTCGCCCACCAATCTTTCAGAGCCATGTGCGCAGAGGCAAACACGAAAACGCACACGTCCTAAGTGGCATGTCAGTTGGCCTCCTTCACTGTATGCGTTGCCTTCTTTGTGTGCGTACGTGTCCTCCTTGTTACTCCTACCCTTTCGTTGTGCGTTTCTTTATACTTTACAAGCAAAAGAATTTTTTTCTCTTCGCGCTGGTGCACTGTGGCACCCGCGTGTTCTCCTCCTATTACGTATCATTGCTAACACCACCAACACCACCCTCCCTCTTCTTCCGTCGGTCCGTCTGCTCTCCAGGGTGCGAAAAGACGAATTCATGGGGGGTTGTTTGCTTTGTCCTCTCTATCGTGCGGACCTGGCCACCGCTTCTCAGCCGCCAGGCGGGCATCCCCCACCCACCCCCCGAAATCGCGGTGCGCGATGCGGCACGCCACGACGAGAGGTACTCGGCGGCAACCGTCCCACACCAATGAGCAAGGACCCTGAGCTCACGGAGCGACAAGAGTCCATCCTCGCCCAGCTCCATGTGAGTCGCATGGAGTGCGGATGGTGCGCTGGCGGCTCCTCCACTAGCATTGTGGTACCCCCGCCCCCGCCTGCTTCTGCTATGAGAGCGTCCGACCTGGCGCTGCGCCGAAGACGCTACGCGAGATTCGCGGATCGCTCGAGGCTCAGAGCACACCTCATGTTACGCTGCGAGGGCCTCCCCCGTTTGGTGTCTGCGGCTGCCCCCTGCGCCCCCTTCGGAATGGCAGGCTGCGAGCCCTTTGTGCCCAGGCACATGCGGGCAAGCTGTCCAGACATGCCCCCA
>NC_018324.1:2909434-2917904 GCF_000234665.1 Leishmania mexicana MHOM/GT/2001/U1103
ACATCCGCTGCGCCGAAGACGCTACGCGAGATTCGCGGATCGCTCGAGGCTCAGAGCACACCTCATGTTACGCTGCGAGGGCCTCCCCCGTTTGGTGTCTGCGGCTGCCCCCTGCGCCCCCTTCGGAATGGCAGGCTGCGAGCCCTTTGTGCCCAGGCACATGCGGGCAAGCTGTCCAGACATGCCCCCATGGCATCGACGGAAATGGAATATAATAGCAGCAACCCCCCGCCCCCAGCCAACAACGCCGTCCTGACGCCGTGCCCAGGGTGCAAGAGTGCGAGCGCTGTGCGCACGCGTTGCCAGGTGCAGCTGGCATGGCGTATGGCATCCGAGCAGTGCAGCGCGAGGCTGGCAGCGCACGAGTGACGGACGAGAAAGGTGCGGAGAGACTCAATGCCGACCAGCCCCACAGTGCATGCGCGCGAAGCATGCGGCATCCTCTCCATGTGACTGGGTGGGCTGATGAGGCGCAGATGCCGGAGGCATGACGCCAGCACCGCGAGTTGCACCATCGAGTCCTCCCCCGGCCCACATGTGTGGCGAGTGCCTGCATCATATTATGCAATGCCGCGGCTTGCAGCGACTCGGGAAGAGGCACGGCGTGCCGGCCGGGTGCAGGGCCTCAGCGAGGGCCCTGGCCTGAGGCTGGCCAACTTCGTCCCCGACCTCATCGAGCATGCGCCTAGACCCATCCCCTACCACCCGCGCGGCAGGCGCCACCGCCACCGCCCTCCAGCAGGACCCTGGACGCGGCCCGCACAGGTCCGGGCATGCCGTCCACGCAAGGCCGCCTGGCGCCGGTCGTGCAGCACGTACCTGACGAGGGGCCGAGGGGGGAGAGGGCGAGCCCGCGCGACGCACGGCCCCGATCCGACGGCAGGACGGTTCGTTCTGGCGGGCCGGGGATGGAGCCGTGGTGCAACAGGCCCAGGTGAGCGGTGGTTGCCTGCATCTGTCGGCTGACGTGTACGTGGTGGAACGGACGCGTGGGAAGATATAGTGAAACGCGAAAAAAAAGGATGTTGTGTGTACGTGCGCATGTGTGTGTGCGTGTCTTCACGTTGAGCAGATGGTTTTTTTGTTGTTTTGTTGTTCGTTGATGAACATGTACATGCATCTGCATTTATTAAGCGCTCGTGCCTCCTCCTCTCTCTCCCTCTCACTTTGTTCCTGTATGCAAATTGCACACAAAGTAATATGTGTGTGCATGTCTGTGTGCGTTTTTCTTTCGTTCGCCCGATCTGTGTTGTTTTCCTTTTTGTTCGGGGGCCCATCATAATCTCCGTCTTCGTTGTCCCCCCCCCCACCCCTCCCTTCTTCCCGTTTTTCCTTTCCCTTTCCTTTGGTCGTCTGTATTGATGTATATGTGTGTTTAAAGGACACGACGTGGTTCACGCGTCTCATGTCTGCGCCCTTTTGGGCTCTTCACCCTACCCCCTTCCCTCCTCCTCCCCTCTCTTCCTCTCCACCACCACCACCCTCTCTCTTACTCTTTTTCCTCCTCGTCCACCTCTCTCGAGCGCGCTCTCTGTGTGTTGCTCTCTCCTCCTCGTGCTGCTCGCTCTTTTTTTTGTTTTCGTTCTTTCCGTTTTCCCTATTGCTCATGGTGTGCCTCTGTTTGGCGTCATTGCGCGTATGTGTACCCGCCTGTGTGTGTGGATGTATTTGGAGTCCTCCCTACCCCCCCTCCTCCTCCTCACCTTCAATGCTCTCCCCTCCCCTCTGCTCCCCCTTCCTCTCTCTCTCGCCTCGCCACCACTTCTCTTGTCGTTCTTGCCTCTCTCTTTCAGAACAACAAGTTCCGTGCGATGTGTGTGTGCTTTTTTTTTTGGCGTACGCGTGCGTGGTGGGGGAAGGTTTGCTTGGTTGCGCTGGAGGTCGCGACGGGGTTACGACCTACGCTGAGGACTTCTAATCAGTCAAAGCAGTCGGGCACAGGTGCCATCACAGATCATCACTGCCGCCTCTCTTACGTTTTATTTTTGTCGTCGCTCGCCCATGCGCGTGTGTGCGCATGTGGTGTGTGCTCGTGCATGAGCGAGACCGAGTGCGTATCACAAGTACGTTCTCCCCCCCCATCACCGCAACACACGTGCGTCTCTCTTGTTCTCCTCACCATGTAGGCACCCCCTCTCTCTCTTTGAGAGGGATAGGCAACTTGACCACACACACACAAAAGAAAAAGCCTGAAGAGGAAAACAAAAACGAGAGGGACGGGTTGCTGCTCTGTTATGGCAGCTTAACGCACCGCCGCGCTTGTTATATGAGTGTACATGGATGTATCTCTGTGCATCTTAGTTGAAGAAGCCCTCACCTGGAGTTTATGCAAGCATCGAGAACTTAAGTAGACATTGAAACCCCGACTCGCTCCCCTTCCAAGGCATACGAAAAGAATCTCGGCGTGTTGCAAGAAATGTGCGATCGTGCACTGCTTTGGTCGGTCTCTCTCCCTACCCCCCCCCTCCCCAACACTACACACACACACACAGGCACACACACAGCTTTATTGGTTGTCTTTGTGATGTGCGTACCTCCACGAGGTTCTGTACTTGTTGCATGAGTATATTAACTCCCCCCTTCGTGATCTGCCTCTTCTCTATCACCATTCGTTCGTCTTGTGTACCAGCTACTAACTCCTTTTCTTTTTTTTCTCCTTCCCCCCCCCGCTCCTGTTTCTGTCGAGGTTCAGTCTGCCAGCCTCTTCCTGCTCGCCTTTCTCTCTCTCGGACTGTCTTGCCGCCCCTTCCCTCCCTCTGGATGATCGACTCATCCCTTCCCTCGAGTCTTTTCCTGACTCCATCTTGTTTGGGCTTCTCCTTTCTCCCCCTGCCTGTGGTCCACCTTGTGTGCACCTTTGTTTCTGCTTACGCGTGCGTGCGTGCGTGTGTGTGTGTGTGTTGGTCCGTGCGTCTTGCTCTCCTCCCATCCTTCTTTAGCGTCGACGTCGTGCAGCATATACCGAAACAAACAACAACAAAAAAGTTGGGAGAGCATGCGATGCTATCGAATGATGGGCGTCTTTTCCTTGTCCTTCCTGGTGTTAGGACTGTGTTGCAGTTGTGCGGAGAGAGCGAGAGAGCAAGATCGATGCGGAAGAGACAGCTAGCTGCACACGGACGGTGGGGAGAGGGGGGAACAGCAGATTCGAGGGCAAACAGCACACACAAACACACGTCTGTGCACACCTCCCGTCTGCAAGCAGAAACCGACACGTCTTTTGTTTGTTTTTTCGCTTTCCTTTCTGCCCTTGCAGGCAAAGAAAAAGCACTTCTCTGTCCCCTCCCCCTCTAGCCCGTCCTCTTTTGCTTTACCGGCCGGCCGCCCGCCCCCTCCCCCAACAGCCTCGCATGTTCGTACTCGTTGAACAATCTCTGCGAGTGCCCCCTCTCTCTCTTCTCCCCCACCCACCCACCCATCCCCGGTACTCTTTGCTCTCTGTGGTTCGTCTCAACCACCTTCCCATTATTTTTGTGTTTGTGTCGATCTCTTTCCTCTTCCCCCAACGATGCTCTTCCGCTTTCTCTCTCTCACGCTCTTCCCTCCTCCCTCCGCATCTCCCTCATGGCACCCCTACGCCATGCCGTGGACCTCCCCCCCCCCTCTCTCTCTCCTCCATTGTATCTCCATCTCATCTTGTCTACTCTCATCGTGTCACCCTGAGTTACGCGTGTCTGTGTGTGTGGTTGTGGGTGTGTGTGTGTGTGTGTGTGTGTGTGTGTGTGTGTGTGGTTGTGTTTACCCGTTATGGGCACTGCATCGTACGAAAAGAGATACACAATATTGCGACGACACACACACACAACCACACACACACACAGAGAGAGACGTGGCAATACCGGCATCGAAGGGCACTGTTGCTGTTTTTTTTTTGGCTGTTGATATATTTTTGCCTCGTGTGCATGTGTGTACGTGACGGTGAGTGCGACACCAACGAAAACAACAACAACAAAGGAGATGTGTCTGTTATTGGGTGCGGCACACCACGTGTGTGTTTCTTTTTGATTTTTTCTAGTGCGTGTGTATATGATCGCCTGCGCACCCCCTCGTCCCTTGTCCCTCCCTCGTCTTTGTTTTCGTCCCCACCCACACCCCCACCCCTTTTTTTTCTTTTGACGTGCGATTCGTTTGGTGTACTTCACCACCGCCACCACTGACCCACCACACACCACACACCCACCCACCCACTCCGTTTGTTTTTTTGTGTGTGTTTTTTTTTCGTCCCGCTCCCCCTCCCATGAAAAGACGCGATTGTCGCGCGATTTTGTTTATTCTTTGTTGACTGTCTTTTCGTGGGTGCGTCCTCCAAGTAAGCGAGTCGTTCCGTGTTTGGTGCGAGTTCTTGTATGTTAGTCCTTTCTTCTCTCCCCCCTCCCTCCTCTTCGTGGCCACCCAAGTGCACGCAAAGACACGCACACCCACGCCATTTTGACCCATGTCGTTGCGGGGCAGTGGTTCCTCTTGGCCGTCTTTCTTATCTTCTCCCATTTTTTTTTCGCTCCTCCCTTTCTCTTTTCTCTTGTGCAAGTGTGGAGTGGCGTGGAGTGGTGTGGTGTAGTGTGTGTGCGCGCGCTCGCAGAGAAACGGGAAAAAGGCAAAGCAAGAGAGAAGGGAGGTCGGCTCTGAAGTTATTATAAGAACGTGAGCCACTGTATCTGTTTCTTTGGTGTATTTCTTTTTTTTTCATATTTGGTGCGTGTGCGTGCGTGCGTAAAGGGAAGGTGGGATGGTCTCTAACGTAATGCTGTCTTGCTGCTTAATGTTGGTGTGACGGTGAGTCTGGGTATGAGCGTTTTTTTTTTTCGTTATGGGGTACTCTTGTAGTTTCTTTTTTTGTCTTGTCGCATGTATGCCCACATCTGCCTCACCGTGAAATGAATCTGTCGCTCCCTCGCTTTGGCGAGTTCTTCGTCCGTGTGGAGTGTGTGTACGTGTGTACGTGCGTGCGTGCGTGCGTGCCTCCCTCTCCTTGTACTGCTCCCACAGTACGCAAAGGGAGAAGCAGCTCACAAACGACATCTACGAAGAGGTACACAGGGCCTGACGGGTGGTAAGAGGAACGAAAAGAGAACACGGAAGTACGCGCCGAATGCCGATGGAACGGGGGGTTGTAGGGGCTGCACGGTGCGTCTCTTCTAGCCTGATTCTTATGTCGGTCTGTACACCATCCCTGCCCGGGTCCCCTCCTCCCCCCTCCCCTTCCCTTTTTGCCTCCATCGAGGTAGTCACTTGCTGCTGCTTCTCCTCCGTATCGAGTTCGCCCTCCTCGCCGTCTTTTCTTGCTGTTGTGCACAGCGCTTCCGCTTCTTTACTTTTTTTTATTTCGTCGAAGAGGGACAGCGTCGCGTTTCTATGTGAACGTAGTCTTCTGTGAAACGGAAGCGTTCAGGATCAAAGGCGGTGCAGCAGTCGCGCGCGACGAAGTTGAAGACACCCACGTTACAGGCAGAGGCACCGATGTACTCCTCTTGGTGCGCACACCGTGGTCATCTCTTCTGCCTTTCCTTTCGCGTGTCTGCTTCCGTGCTTTGGTGCCCCACGTAACTGGGCATGCGCCATTTTCCGCATGGCGCTCGTCTGCTGCCCTCTTTCTCTCCCTTCGGACTCCTCGAACGACGTATTTTATTTTTACACACGTCGACAATGGGCGAGTCACGTCAATCTACGCAGAAGAAAAAAATGGAGGCGTCTGCTCTCGTGCACTCGTAAAGAGGGGAAGAGAGTTTGTGATGGTGGCTCCTAGGTTGTCGTGGTGCACCGCCGGCAGACAAGCACACATCGACGGAAGCGACAAGATGTACAGAACGAAGTACGAAAAAGAAAAGAAACGATGAGATGTTTTTTGTTTGTTTGTGGAGCCCTTCAAGGTGGCTGCAAGAGAAGCTCTCACGTGTGCGAAGGCGGCGGAGATGCAAGCACACGAGCACACACGTACGATGGAATTGGTGGCGCTACGTAGACCTGTCTCTCTCTGTGTGTCTGTGTGTGTGTGCATGTGCTTGCATGGCGGTTAGTTCCTGTGATGGGTGTTTCCGTTTCTTGTTGGATGAAATGGAAGCGAAGACGACTGGGAAAGAATACAAATTCATACACACCCACACGCACACAAAAAGAAACGAAAACGAAAACGTGCGCTGAGCGGTGATGCCTCTTGAAAAGGGGAAAAAATCTACACAGGCATGCATACATGTGCGCTGGTGTTGCTGTTTGTTCATGATTGCCCTTTTCTTCTTTGTTGTTGTTCTGTTTTAGTGCCGTCGTCATCGTCATCGTCATCTTCGTCGTTGTTGTTCATGTGTGTGTTCCGTTGTTGTGAACATAAAACGAAGTGATCTGGTCACAATGGAAAGACGAAGGAAAAGACAGCTGAAGAAGAAAAAAAAGCAAGGAGCGGCGTGCCTCCTAAGCAGAGGGAATGGGAAAAGATGGAGGAGGAAGAGAACGTCGTGTTGCTGTTCTTGTTCGTTGCTCGTCGGCCCTCTTCGCCTTCCGTTTATGTGCCAAAGCCAAAAGAAAATGAGCAACGACGACAGATATTTAAAAAATGGGCTACATGGAGAAGCAAGAAGACTCTCGCAAAGTTCCGCCAGAACGGAGCACGTCAAGCGGTGAGGTTTGGAGGAAGGGGGTTGGCGGCGGTGGGAGAAGGGTAGTGAAGAACACCTCACGCGCCGCCATAGGAGGGCATACACATACGCGCCGCACCAACAAAGAATGCCCCGCTGCCGTCGTCCTCATCTACTGTTCAGCTGTCTCCCATCCGCATATGCTCTTATTGATGTACCTTCTCGCCTGCTCTCTCACCCTCCCTTCGACCACCACACACACACCACCGCATGAAAAACCTCCTCAAAGAGCGAAAGCGAAGCAGCCTTTCCTCCCAAAACACAAGACACAGTTTGACCAACCATCTACCTTACACGGAATCAAAGCATACAGGAAAAAATAAACACTTTCACGAGCTTGCATCCCTTTCTCTCTCCTCTCTGCTTGTGGTCATTGCATTCCGTCATCCCTGTCTTCCTCCTCCTTGTTATTGTTCTCTCTCCATCCAAGCACATTCTTCGCCATCATCTCCTGTGCCACTATTTCCTCCCTCCCCTTCCCTTTCCGTCCACTCGTAGCACACACACACACACACACCTGTACGCGCACATATACGCTAACGCAAGCACAGGAACCAACCCGCCACGGGTATATTATTGAGGTGTCCTCACAACAGAACAACACAAAAAAAAACGGAAGGTCACTTAAAGCATTCAACGGTGTGTCTGCACCTGTGTCTTTCGCTCACCCCTCCCTCCCTTACGGGAAAGAATATCTGAAGAGAGAGAAACAACGCCTTCAGACGCATCTTCATCACGAGGCCAGAAACACTCGTAGCACACACACACACACACACACACACACACACACACACACACAACAACAACAACAACAAAAAGGCAGCGGAACTGAAAACGCTCACAATACAGGAGCAGTAACGTACACTGCAACGGGCGAAAGAAAAAAAAAAACGAAAAAAGAATCGGAACACCCTTGTGGCGCACGAGAAGACGACGAAAGGGCAGAAACAGCAACAGCAACAGCAACAAAAAAAAGCACAGATACCGAAATCGACCTTGGCAGAAGAAGAAAATAAAAAGAAAACAAAAAGAAGAGAGAGCGAAATAGAACACTCTTACACAAAAAAAATCAACTTGCTCTATTCCAAATCAAAGTGTATATATATATATATATATATATATACTGTTGTTGTTATGTGTCTGCGTGTCTGCGTGTCTCTAAGCTTCGTTCCTCCTCTTTTGTTTTTCTCGCCTCACCTCCCCTGCTTGTCCCTATGACATGCTCTTTGTGTGTTTTTTTCTTTGTTTGGTCGTTTCTCACGCTCCTTCACATCTTTTTTTTTGTTTGCACTGTCTTTGACCTCCAAAAAAAAAAAGAATTCTTCTTTAACGGCCTCTCTCTCTCTCTTCCGACATATTCCGTATCTCTCCCTCCCTCCCTCCTCGGCCTCGGCCGTGTGTGTGTGTGTGTGTGTCTTTGTGTGTGCTGTTCTTTTTTTTTCTTTTTTCCCCTTTATCTGGTGTGTGTGTGTGTGACTTACCTGCACTACTCTGGTCCTATTCCAATAAGTCTTTGATTTCGTTTTTCTTCTGTTTTTTCTTTTTTTCCCTGTCCTCCGCTTCCTCCTTTTGTTTTTCCTGTTTTCTTTGGTTCCCCGCGTCGATTTTTTAAACGAAAAAAAAAAGAAAGCCGCACCTTTGTCTCTCTCCCTCTCTCCATCTTCTCCCTCCCCTCCCCTCTCCTCTCCTCCTGTGTCGTTGTGGGATTGCTTTCTTTGTCGCCCTTCGTTTTCTTTTTATTAGCATTATTTTTATTGTGGTGGCAGTGATTCGTCTTTTTTTTTTGCGACGTCTGTTGTGTGTTTACGCTCCGCTTTGGCATTGTCTCGGGGCTGTTTGTGATT
>NC_018324.1:2918004-2930521 GCF_000234665.1 Leishmania mexicana MHOM/GT/2001/U1103
GTCCCTTTTCATTTTGGTCGTCTGCCACCCACCCACCCACCCAAAGGACGGACTGTTCGACGCCACCCACCTTCATCTGCCCCTCCCTCCCCTCCTCTGCTTTTCTTCACGCATTTTTTCTGCGTTGTCTGCTCCTCTTGTGCGCGGGTTTGTATCGTTGTCATCGGGCTTTTTTTCCTCCACTTCTCACATTTTTTGGGGGGTTTCGTTCATCATCATCTCTCTTCTTCAGCTTCTCCCTTCGGACGCACGGAGGCAAGGGGCCGAGAAGAAGCCAACAACGAAGAAAGGCGTCATAACAGAACACAAGGCAAACTCCAGCACATACCTACGAACACAAGAGCAACAGCCGTCGTTACGCAAGCAAACGACGGCACACGTACACGGAAGCGAAGGCCGGTGTTTGTGTGTGTGTGTGTGTGTGTATGTCTGTGCTTGTGCCTGCAGAGCAAGAGAAAGCAGTGGTTGAAGGTGTACCGCGGGACGTTACGGAACAGATATCATCACCGTCGCTAACAGCACTTGTCGAGTGATTCTATTCTCTCTCCCGGATCATATTTACAGGCCTCGCTCTCTCTCTCTGCTGACTGGGATAGTGTGCACGTTGGTTTTCGTTTCTGTTTTCTTGTCTATTGTGTCTTTTGCCTCTTCTTTGCTCCCGCCCCCCTCCCCCTCTCCTTTTTGTTTTGTGTTCGTTCTTTTGTTGAACAGTGCCCACGCTCGACGACCTCGCAGCGCAACGCCACAATCAATCCGCATCATCACCCATTCACTGAGCAAGGGCAACTAAAAAAAAGAAAGTTCGACGTTAGTGTCGCCCTGGACTGTGATACACAAGCATAACAGCAACAACACGCACGCGAGATAGGCGTCTTTTCTTTTTTTCGTCTTCTGCTCTTGTTGTCCCTTCGTGTGTGCGTGTGTGTGTGTGTGTGTGTTTTCTCCTATAATAGTTCTCCTGTTCATTTTTCTCAGCATTCAGCTTCTGACTGCCAGACACGTGACTGCTTGTCTGTGTGTCTCTGTGTGTGTGTTCGTCTGTGTCTGTAGCTGCCTTCTCTTACAAACCGTGTGCGGCGAAGCTCGCGCGCATACAGGCCTCCGGTAAGCATTGACAAGGAGGAGGGTAAGGGAAGTAACTGCAAGGGGAAAGCAAAGAAAAAGAAAAGGCGCATCTGGCCTCCCGGGTGAGGTGTCTCTCCTTTGCTGTTCTCTTTTCCGGTACGTAATCGCGTTAGCGCGTGTACGCTTCCTTTTTTTCGTTTTTTTTTTCGTTGTGTGTGTGTGCGTGTGTGTTTGAGCGCTGCTCCCGCTTTCTCCGTCTTCCTCCGCGTCTTGTTCAAAGGGTGCCACGTCACCGACACCCCTCCATTCATCGTTCCACTCTAGCATCAACCATGGGCGCAGTTCCGTCGCGCGAGTGCACCTCGCTATTCTCGTACTTCCGCGGGAGCTACGAGGTGGGTATGGTGCCGCTGACCAAGTACTACTTTGGTAAGGACACAGACGCCACCACCGCCCCAGTGGATGTCGATGTTAGCGTTCACATTGCCCCCCTGCAGCGTGCGATCACCGCTGGTCGTAAGCCACAGCAGCAGCCACCATCACTTCTTTTGCACGCAGGCTCGCGCAGCCACATGCGTCAACAGCTGCGGCAACAGCTATTACTCATGCGCCGCGATCCTGCGGTCCTGTATGCCAACGCCCGTGACGCGCAGAATATTCTGCAGAGCCTGTCGCGCCAGGAGAACAGCACCCATCATAAGAGCAGTGGCAGCAGCGAAACGCGCGCCACCTCTGCAGAGACAGCAAGCCTGTCGTCCACGGCGCGTGTTGCAAAGGATGCCTCAACGTCAGCAGCAACTGGTGTGGCAGCCGCCGCGGACCACAACGTCAACGAGAACAGCGGTGCCGCAACGCCGGAGAAGAGCCGTACCGACAGCCTCACAGGCGCCTCGGACAGCGAGAGAAGCGGCTCAAACCCCCCGGTGCACCAGCAAGACGGCAGCAGCGCAAATGACTCTTGTGCGACGGAACGCCTGTTCAGAAACTACTGGAGTATCATGCCGGACAACAACTTCACCGAGGCGGACCTGGACCGCTTCCTCGACCTCGTAGACGCGACGCTCTTCGATACGAACGACGAGCTGATCTCAGCCGACCCTATCTTCTCCGGCACAGCAGCGACGCCAGGCACGTCCAGCACGAAGTCTTTTATGCCTGTGCCGTGTGCTCTCTGCCTCGCCTACCCGGATGGCAAGGAGCGTGAGGGCGCCCTTGCGTTGGATGGGCGCGTGATCAACATAATTGGTTACTTTGGGCTCATGACACGTGAGATGCAGGACGCCTTCAAGGTTGTGAAGCGGTTTCCAAACGAGTTGGAGAAGCAGCGGCAGCACGCCGACGAGGCTGACAGCGCATCAGGGTCGATCATGTTTCTCAACACGGCCATCCTCACGTCCGCCGGTGACCGCACCCTCGAGCGCGTGCTCGTGCTTGCGGCAGTGATGCTCCGGCAGCAGTTTCACACGATTGGGCGTCGACATGCTCTGCAGGCAAAACTGAGCCAGCTTCTGCAGGAGCAGAGTGAGCATAAGCACAACGTCGACCCGCAGATGGTGCGCTACCTGCAAAAACTGTTGGCACTCCCACCTAGGGCGGAGCAGCAGCAGCCGTTCTTCGATCCTCTGTTGGAGGTCCCGCTGCCCAGTATACCATCCGGCATTTACACGCCTACCCAGTACGTCAACGCCGCCTCCAATGAAGCGTCGCAGCGCCCACACGCCTCATCCCTTAGCAGCTGCGGTCGCCCTGCACTCGGCAACTTCCCCGGCGGCGGAAAGTTTCAGAACTCCACGATGGGGCTCTGCAATGGCGTCGCTGGGGAATCCTCGTCCCCTCACTTGCGGTCGTTGCCGAACGATCGACCGTCATCGATGGGCGGCACGCACAGCGCGTCTGGCGCTGGAAGCGGACATGTACTGCTGTATCCGCAACAGAGCGCCAGCGGCGTGCCCGCGGGCGGTGTGCTAGGCGTCTCCCACAACTCATTGGGGCCCGGGTCCGGGTCAGAGGGCACGTGCCCACCGCTAATGGACGGCTGTGGCGAATCGCTTGGGGCTAATGCAGCAATGTCGTCCCCGCCCGTCTTAGGCCCGCTTCCACTTAGCCAGTCGGACGAAGACGCCATCACGCTTGCTCTGTGTCGTCGCATGCAGCAAGGCCGCGTGGTCATCGAAACAGCAAGCAACAACTACTCAGCCTTGAAATCGCTGACGGAGAACTTTGCGTTCCTGTGTTGCCAAATTCTGCTTGATCCGAGCCTCATCACAATGGAGCTGGTCGAGCTGCCGGCGCTGGTGGAGACGCCTTCCTTTAAGCCCGCGGAGTCCGCCAAGACGGTGGCAACAACGCTCAGCTCCACCGCTAGTGAGGAAGCACGGTCCAGCACGGGCATTCCCCACCCCACGGCGGACGACGAGAAGCCGGTGAGCACGGCGCGACCCTCACAACCCCAGCTCCCGCCATCCTCTGCCGTGCTTATCAAGCTCGATCCGCAGCATGTGTGCCAGGCAACCATGTGGGCTAGCTCCTTCTTTCACTGCCCGACACTCCTCCCCAGCGGTGCCTGGGTCAAGTACAAGCTCAAGGACGAATGTGAGCAGCTGCGACACGTGCTGCAGAACAAAGACATGCTCATTGCCCACTGGCGCAAAACGGACGTCGACCAGGCCGGTCAATACCTCGGCAAGCACACGGCACGGCTTCTCGAGCACGTGCGTGCCTTACAGGCGGAGACAGAAGAAGCGCGCGCGCTGTCGGCAGAGTATTGGATGCAGCGACCCTTGTACGTCAACCAGGACGGACGCAAGTACGGCCTGTATCAGAGCCGCTACGGTACCATGCTGATCGGCGTGCGCGCCTTCACGGCGGGCAACGGGTCATCGGCAGCGGCGGCGAACGCAAAGGAAGAGCGCTCCGGCAGCACCAAGGCCGCAGTAGGTAACAACGCGACATCGTTCTCCTGTGGCAGCACGTCACTGGCGGCGCACGCGGGACAGGCCAGCACCATCTCCAGCAGCCTGCACAGCGCCAACAGCGGCAGCGGAAGCGGCCTCGCGATCGCCTCGCGTGGAGCGGCGCCGCGGTCGGGGGGCGCGAATGGTAGTCGCATGGGCCACCATAGCGTTTTCAGCTCCAACAACGACGTGGGCATGGGCCTCCAAAACGTGAGCGGCAACGGCAACATCAGCGAACGATACGGCCGCGGAGTCGGTGGCGACATGGCTGGCGGCGGCGCGGGCTATTCGAATAACGGGCCCTACGTAAATTACCCGCCTCACACCGCGAACGGCAACAGCGGCAACGGCACGTACGCGCCGACGCCCTTCATGCAACCGCAGGTATATATGGGCAACAGCAACAGCGGCAGACCCGGCGAAGCGGTGCCATACTGCGGCTCTCCTTCTGTCCCTGGCTACCTCATGGAGATGGCGAGCGGGTACAACACACTGCCACCACAGCAGCAGCAGCGTATCAACATCATGAACACGGTCCCCGATCCTCACAAGTCCAAGTCTGACCACAGCAGCGGCCATTCACGCGTTGGAAGCAGCCTCGCGCACGGTGTGGTGGTTTGGCCGGCAATGCAGCCTAGCAACGCTCAGATGCCGCCGCCTCCCGCGTCCAGTCACATGAACTGCGCACTGCCAGGCCAGCAGCAGGGAGAGGTCATGGGAAGCCCGTCAGGCTTCGCGTACGCGGCAGCGACATCGTCGATGTCGTATAAGCCGGCGCCGCCCACCTATCACGCCGCTTCCCACAATGTCAATCCCCCTGCTGCAGGTACGTGCGCCTTAGCCTCATCCCCACAGTCGTCGCCGATGTCAGGCGAGCAGGTGAGCAACTCGCCACTCAGGGCTGATGTGGCCGCGTTACCGCAGCTGCGCCTTCAAAGCCCCGGCAACAGCGACGCTCAGCACGGTCTGATCATGGACGCCGCCAAAAGTGCCGCAGCCAGTCGGCCGCTGCCTGACGCAAAGGCGCCTTGGGCGAACGGCAAGAATGGCGAGGTGCCGCGCTCGTCGGAGCCAGCGAAGTCCGCGACTTCCAGCACCACACACGGCAACGGCGCGACGGCAACGCTCGCAGCGGCTGCACCGTTTCCTCACGGCTGCGTCGGCACGAATCGTGGCGACGTCGGCGCCGCAGGCAACTGTTTCGCGGCCAGCCAGTGCAACGGGTCGGCGACGCAGCAGGCGGCTCGAAGCAGCAGCGACCCGCATTCCACCAAGGCCCCGGATGAGAGCAAAGCCACCGACCAAGTGACAGCGCCGAAGGCGGCTGTGCTACGGAGCGTGATGCCGTGGTCGCTGCAGGGCGGAACAGGGTGGGAAAGCAATGATGACGCGAGAGACGACACAACGCAGTTCCTGCTGCGCAGCACAGAGCTGCTGGACGTCGGTGATGACGACGCGACGGAGGAGCCTGCTGGCGGCAACAGCAACAACGCCCCTAGCGGTGGAACCGCAAGCAATGTGGAAGAGCTTGGCGCACACCGTGTTGCCCGACTGGTGGCAGGCCGAGACATGTTTGTCGCTAACGCGGCCCATCAGCTACCACAGCCCACGCCGACAAAGAACATAGATATGTCAATCATGAACATGCTACTGGCCGCTGCCCCGCAGCCGCAGCCGAGCGATGCCGCGATGTCGTCCACTGCCGCTGCGCGGCAGCTGACCTTCCCTACTGTCGCAGAGCCGCCCAAGCCCGTCCCAGCACCGTCCTTTCAACCCGGTGGTGTCTTTCCTGTGTACGTCCTTCAGTTGCCAGCACACCCACCGCAGCCTCAGCCGCAGCTAACCACTACCTCGCCGTTGCCAGCGGCGGCACCGCCATCGGACAAGCCACTCTATTACACCATGGCCAACGGCGTGCCCCTCCTTGTGCAGCCATCAACGACGCCTGGCGGGTTGGCGGTCACCTACCCGAATGGCCAACCGTTCCCGCACGGTGGCGATGGGTTCATGCCGTATCCGGCTATGCCTCAGCCGCCACCGCCACAGCAGCTGCAGCAGCAGCCGATACCCATGATGCCACACGGTCAAGCTATGATGAGCACGGCCGGCCTCGATGGGCGGCCGGTGGCGCGGCTCTCCGTGCAGCCTAGTGCCAGCTGGGGCAGTCAGTACCGCTTTTTCCCCAGCAGCCCCGGCAACCTTGCAGGTGCCTTCGCGAATAGTCGCGCACCGGCGTACAGCAACAACAACGGCAACAACCCTTTCCAGGCTGGTAACGACTTCTCGTAGTACTGCAGAGGGTAAGTGCCAAGTGCTGCGCTCTCTAATTCGCGTCCCCTCCCGCCCGCCCCGTATGGCTGCAGACAAGAAGCGGCCGCCTCCCTCTTCCTCCTTTTCCCTCGCCACGAGGGCACGTCTTTTTTTGTGTATGTCTGTGTGTGCATGTGTGCGGTGTGTGAGAGGCATGATCTTGTCGGTCTATTTGTGTCAACCTCCTTGTCTGTCGTTTGCGTGTGTGTGTGTGTGTGTGTGTGTGTCTGCGGTGGCCATTTTCATGCTTCTCTTCGTCAAGTCTACGCTGTACACTGTTTCTCTTACAGGATTCACTTTATCAGTTCATGCGCCCCTCCCCCCGCAGTTGCAAGCACGCGCAGGTGCGGCTCATGATGCATGTATGCGCACAAGTAAGCGAAGAAGAGCCGGATGATGAGGAGAGGAGACTGGAGTGGAACTGGGAGGGACGGAGAGGGGAGAAAGGGGACGAGTGCCGTAGACGGAGCTGTACCTCCATCTCTCCCTCCCTCCCTCTGTCTTCCGCTTGTGTATTCACGGTGTTCTTCGCTCCTTGTCTCATCCTGTGCGCCTTTACCCCTTTTTGTCTTTTGATTTTTTTTCCGTTCTCTGTATATATATATATATATTCATATATATTTATATATTCACATATATATATTTATATACTCATATATATATTTATTCAAACATATATTTATTTTTATATATCGACGCCTTTCAATGAATAAAATGCAAACTCTCCTCGTCTCTCTTGTTGCTGTTTTCGTTGCTTTCGCCCTAAACGTTGGCCATCTCTTTATGTATTTATTTATTTATTATGATGATGAATGTATTTTTCTCCCCAGTTTCGTGTTTTCGGTCTCTCTCGCGCACTCTCACTTTGCCGCCGCTTTTTATTTGTATGAGGATTACGTAGCTGTGCTGCTCCTCCTCTTCTGCCCTCCGCGATTGGGTTTTCTTTTTGGATTTTATCGTTTCCCCCCTCTGTGTGTGTGTGTGTGTGTCTCTGTGTGTATGTGTGGACTGTTTCTATATGGCATATATTCGTTTTTTTTGTTCTGTGACTCGCATGCAGCTGCTGTGTTGTTGCAGACCTCAGCTGCACACCCGATTTGGGGGGCGGGAGAGGGGGCGGGGGCGGGAGAGGGGCTTGTTCCCTCTCCCTCCCTCCCTGCCTTCGTTTCATGGCACTATCAAAACGTGTTACCTCTTTTCTTTTTTTTCTTCTGTTCTTCGCACTGAATATTGCTTTTTTGTCGTTGTTATTGTTGTTGTCTTCCTCTCCTTTCACCACCTGCCTTCGCTCCACCACCCACACCCCACCATCTTGGCCTGACTGACTGGTTGTGTACGCGTGTGTGTGTGTGTGTGTGTGGCAGGGTGTGGATGTCGCTACCCGATCCTCTGCGTCAGCACCGTTATCGTCGATGATGGCGCTAATCGTATAACTTGTCTGCTTCTCTCTTCCCTTTTTCTTCTTTTTTTGTCCCCCTTCATCTCCGCATTGTCCCACTACATCTATATCCACGTATATAGAGAGAGGGGAAGATAGAGATGCCTATATATGTATTTATATTTATGTGTGCCCGCTTGTGAGGACTGGTCTGTTCGATGTCGAGCTGTGAAAGTAGCAACAGAGTATAAATATAAATATATATATATACAGATAAAAAAAATGACGACGACAGCCTTGAACCTCTTTTTTTTTCGGACACCGAAGCCTGCATACTTGCCAAATCACCATCATCATCACTTCTCTCTTCGTCACGCACCCGTTCCTTTTTTCTTCTGCCCTCCCTCTCTGGTCGTTGTGTGTGTGTGTGTGTGTGTGTGTGTGTGTGTGTTCTTTGCAATGCTTTGTTGTCGAGGTTTTTGGGGGAGGGAGGAGGAGGAGGGTTGTGGCGGCGAGTTTCTTTTTCGTTGACCGTTCTTTTTGGGTGTTTGTTCTTGTCCTTTTTTTTTCTTTTCCCTTCTTCTTTCGGGGCGCTTACGTAATCCGTACGAGGAACGGAAAGGTGTGTGTGTGTATGCGTACGTAAAGATATATATATATGTGCGTCTATGTCGGTCGGTCGGTGTGTCTGTGTCTGTGTGTGTGTTGTGTGTGTCTACACGGTAATAACTACCCAGACGTATATACTAAGCATGCAGCCAGCACACATGCACACAGACATAGACACACGCAGAAAGTATAAGAAACAAAAAAAAAGCAAAACGAAAACGGCCACCGTCATTCTCGAACGTCAACGCGCACACCAAATATAGATAAACATGCACGAATACTCATTGTCATCGACACTGTTTATTATTATTATTATTATTATCCACCACCACCCCTCCTCTTTCCCCACTCCCCCACTTTCCTCCGGTGGGTATAAGGGCTCCTTTTGTTTTTTTTGTTTGGAGGGTTGTCTGTGTGTCCTTCGCTTGCTGTCATTCCCTGTCTTCTCTCGCTATCGCCTCCCCTCCTCTCCCTCCCTCTCCCTCCCTTCCTCACCCCCCCCACACATCTCGGATGATGCGGGAGCTACCTTAGCGCTGGACCACAGGCCCCAGTATTTCACTCTGCGTATGTGGAGAAGCCAAAGAGCCGGCAGCATACCCTCCGGGTACGGCTGGGGGACTCTTGGTGTTGGTGCAGAGGGCTGGGCTAGCGCTGTGCCGAAGGGCCACGTGCGGTCATGACCACGCCTGGGTCAGCTCGCTACGAATCTCGTCGATGATACAACAAGTATGCGCATCCACCACCTACTTTTCTGACTTTTCTGCGTTGCAGTGATGTTGAGCATGATCCATGGGCCTGGACTGCGCTGTACGCGGCGGCATTGCGCTGGGCTGAACGACACCAGCCAGTGCTGGTTGGCCCGGCTCCTTGGCGAACCTTCGATGCCGGTCTGTATTCGGCAAGAGAGGCGCATTTCCCACCCCGACAGACCTCTGGGGCATTGGACCTCCCGGGCATTCCGCGCTCCGGTGCAGCAAGAGAAAAGCTCGGCAGTGGTGTCTGCGTGCGCATACAACCAGAGACATGTGGATAGATGTACGCCCCCACCCCTTCTCAACGACAAAGGCGAAGCAGTGGCGTTGCGGCTGTGCTGCTACGTCCCTGCTAGGCGCACACACGCCACGCACGTACGCACACCTAAGTGTCACCTCGCGGCACGGGAGGCTCTCCATCAGACACCAGGCAATGTCGCACGCATTCCACACGCCATCGGAGCGGGGGCCGGCTCGCGCCGCCCGGTGTGGGACACGAGATGACGGCCCAGCCGACCAGGGGGAGGGAACCACCCCACACGATTGGCCCAATGACGAGCACCTGACCTGTGCAAGCGACAGCGGCACCACGGCACGGCACACCGTCGACGCCGCCGCACAGACGTCACCACGGTATCGCGCGGCTCAGTCATGCTCGTCCCACAAGGTGAGCAGGAAACCGCACCGGCTTCAGAGTGCCGCGCTGACACCGGCCACCACCGCACCCCGACAGCGCACCACGCAGGGAGAGCGAATCGCCCATACCGTCACACCCACGACAAACGCCGCCACGCAACGCCCTGCACGCCAGAGCTGACGCGATGGGAAGCAGTTCTCGAGAGGGTACCCTGCGTGTCTCCCGAGCATCGCCATCTCCGATATGCTCAAGGTGCTCCAACAAGCCAGCCTTGAAGGGTGGATACAGTCGCGCAACGCCCTTTCACCCCCCCCCTTCAGCGACCCTCGATCACGGGCACCGATCGAGTCTGTCCATGTTCCCCTGCACCGCACACGCCAGCAATGCGACAGGGCTACCGCCACCTGAGTGCGCAAGAGCAGGCCAGCGCATTGGGGAAGACGCACCAACAGACGCCGAGGCGACATCCGGCAGCGCGCCCCACCTCCGTGCCCCACCGAGGTGCAGGTCCACGCCTCTCAAACCGTTCATGGTGGATGAGCTCAGCGATGGCACACCGCGTAGTCCACTGCGGCTGAGCATCTAAAGCCAGAGGGTCGCCACTGGCCGCGTCGCTGCTACGTGGAAAAGAGGAGCACAGTGAGCCCCTCCTGAAACCGCACGAGCCCGACGGCGGCTCCGCGCCCGACCGCTCTGCGACGTTGACCATGACTCTATACGAGCCCCTCGAACGGATGATCTCGCGACGACTGCGCGACCATCTGGCAGGCAAGCCACCCAACCGCAGCGACCTGACTTCCGTCCCCACCGCTCCACCGCAGACCCCCTGGACTTGTGCCTCCACAAAGCGGTGCAGCGCGCTGGCCAGGTACAAAAATCGGAGCGGTGCTTGCGGACCCTACGCTCGCGCCTTCGGCTGTGCAGATCACGGCACTGCGGCAGGTCAATCTGTAGGCCCGTACCGCACTCGCTGGGTCATGGATTTCTTACATGCGGAGGCCCGCAAGGGTCAGGCCTAGGCCCTCTCCTCTTCATCCTTGTGGTGGACTCGCTGGGTGCGGAGCAGTGGAGCGGATGGGGAGTGGGCTTGACCTGCTGCGAGGCCACGTCTCTCATCCGAGGCACAGAAGAACAAGCGTAGGCGCTGTTGCGGAGTCGCTCTCCCTCCTCACGGGCCGCACAACGTCCGAAGAGGGCCTATGGCGGCGTACCTTGGCACAACTTGCGGGCGCTACTGGCCCGTCGCACACACCTCTCATTTTCGGTTGCCTTTGGTCTCTGCACGATGCCGAACGATGAGGAAGTTGGCAAGCATGCGAAATCAGTAATGTCAGCGGGACCGACGCCGACTGCATGGATCAACGACCCGATCACGGCTTCTCAGCCGCCAGGCGGGCATCCCCCACCCACCCCCCGAAATCGCGGTGCGCGATGCGGCACGCCACGACGAGAGGTACTCGGCGGCAACCGTCCCACACCAATGAGCAAGGACCCTGAGCTCACGGAGCGACAAGAGTCCATCCTCGCCCAGCTCCATGTGAGTCGCATGGAGTGCGGATGGTGCGCTGGCGGCTCCTCCACTAGCATTGTGGTACCCCCGCCCCCGCCTGCTTCTGCTATGAGAGCGTCCGACCTGGCGCTGCGCCGAAGACGCTACGCGAGATTCGCGGATCGCTCGAGGCTCAGAGCACACCTCATGTTACGCTGCGAGGGCCTCCCCCGTTTGGTGTCTGCGGCTGCCCCCTGCGCCCCCTTCGGAATGGCAGGCTGCGAGCCCTTTGTGCCCAGGCACATGCGGGCAAGCTGTCCAGACATGCCCCCATGGCATCGACGGAAATGGAATATAATAGCAGCAACCCCCCGCCCCCAGCCAACAACGCCGTCCTGACGCCGTGCCCAGGGTGCAAGAGTGCGAGCGCTGTGCGCACGCGTTGTCAGGTGCAGCTGGCATGGCGTATGGCATCCGAGCAGTGCAGCGCGAGGCTGGCAGCGCACGAGTGACGGACGAGAAAGGTGCGGAGAGACTCAATGCCGACCAGCCCCACAGTGCATGCGCGCGAAGCATGCGGCATCCTCTCCATGTGACTGGGTGGGCTGATGAGGCGCAGATGCCGGAGGCATGACGCCAGCACCGCGAGTTGCACCATCGAGTCCTCCCCCGGCCCACATGTGTGGCGAGTGCCCGCATCATATTATGCAATGCCGCGGCTTGCAGCGACTCGGGAAGAGGCACGGCGTGCCGGCCGGGTGCAGGGCCTCAGCGAGGGCCCTGGCCTGAGGCTGGCCAACTTCGTCCCCGACCTCATCGAGCATGCGCCTAGACCCATCCCCTACCACCCGCGCGGCAGGCGCCACCGCCACCGCCCTCCAGCAGGACCCTGGACGCGGCCCGCACAGGTCCGGGCATGCCGTCCACGCAAGGCCGCCTGGCGCCGGTCGTGCAGCACGTACCTGACGAGGGGCCGAGGGGGGAGAGGGCGAGCCCGCGCGACGCACGGCCCCGATCCGACGGCAGGACGGTTCGTTCTGGCGGGCCGGGGATGGAGCCGTGGTGCAACAGGCCCAGGTGAGCGGTGGTTGCCTGCATCTGTCGGCTGACGTGTACGTGGTGGAACGGACGCGTGGGAAGATATAGTGAAACGCGAAAAAAAAGGATGTTGTGTGTGCGTGCGTTGATGTACTGTTTATGGTCGTCATTCATGTCCCTCTCTCTCATTGTTGGCTCTTGCTGGATGGCTCTGGGCTGTGGTTGCGCTTACCTGGCGTGGGTGTCTTTTGATTTTGGTTTTCGGTGGAGGAGTTGGTTTGT